>NW_025765983.1:0-79384 GCF_003918875.1 Haliotis rubra
TACAGACAGATACAGATTCAGACATGTACAGATATACAGTTACATTACATACTGTACAGATATACAGTTACATACAGATACAGATTCAGACATGTACAGATATACAGTTACATACAGACAGATACAGATTCAGACATGTACAGATATACAGTTACATACAGACACATACAGATTCAGACATGTACAGATATACAGTTACATACAGACAGATACAGATTCAGACATGTACAGATATACAGTTACATACAGACACATACAGATTCAGACATACAGATATACAGTTACATACAGATACAGACATGTACAGATATACAGTTACATACAGACACACACAGATTCAGACATGTACAGATATACAGTTACATACAGACAGATACAGATTCAGTCATGTACAGATATACAGTTACATACAGACACATACAGATTCAGACATGTACAGATATACAGTTACATACAGACACATACAGATTCAGACATGTACAGATATACAGTTACATACAGACACATACAGATTCAGTCATGTACAGATATACAGTTACATACAGACAGATACAGATTCAGACATGTACAGATATACAGTTACATACAGACACATACAGATTCAGTCATGTACAGATATACAGTTACATACAGACACATACAGATTCAGACATGTACAGATATACAGTTACATACAGACACATACAGATTCAGTCATGTACAGATATACAGTTACATACAGACACATACAGATTCAGACATGTACAGATATACAGTTACATACAGACACATACAGATTCAGACATGTACAGATATACAGTTACATACAGACACATACAGATTCAGACATGTACAGATATACAGTTACATACAGACACATACAGATTCAGTCATGTACAGATATACAGTTACATACAGACACATACAGATTCAGACATGTACAGATATACAGTTACATACAGACACATACAGATTCAGACATGTACAGATATACAGTTACATACAGTTACATACAGATTCAGACGTACAGATATACAGTTACATACAGACACATACAGATCCAGACATGTACAGATATACAGTTACATACAGACACATACAGATTCAGACATGTACAGATATACAGTTACATACAGACACATACAGATTCAGACATGTACAGATATACAGTTACATACAGACACATACAGATTCAGACATGTACAGATATACAGTTACATACAGACACATACAGATTCAGACGTACAGATATACAGTTACATACAGACACATACAGATTCAGACATGTACAGATATACAGTTACATACAGACACATACAGATTCAGTCATGTACAGATATACAGTTACATACAGACACATACAGATTCAGACATGTACAGATATACAGTTACATACAGACACATACAGATTCAGACATACAGTACAGATATACAGTTACATACACAGACACATACAGATTCAGACATGTACAGATATACAGTTACATACAGACACATACAGATTCAGACATGTACAGATATACAGTTACATACAGACACATACAGATTCAGACGTACAGATATACAGTTACATACAGACAGATACAGATTCAGACATGTACAGATATACAGTTACATACAGACACATACAGATTCAGACATGTACAGATATACAGTTACATACAGACACATACAGATTCAGACGTACAGATATACAGTTACATACAGACACATACAGATTCAGACATGTACAGATATACAGTTACATACAGACACATACAGATTCAGACATGTACAGATATACAGTTACATACAGACACATACAGATTCAGACATGTACAGATATACAGTTACATACAGACACATACAGATTCAGACGTACAGATATACAGTTACATACAGACAGATACAGATTCAGTCATGTACAGATATACAGTTACATACAGACACATACAGATTCAGACATGTACAGATATACAGTTACATACAGACACATACAGATTCAGACGTACAGATATACAGTTACATACAGACACATACAGATTCAGACATGTACAGATATACAGTTACATACAGACACATACAGATTCAGACATGTACAGATATACAGTTACATACAGACACATACAGATTCAGTCATGTACAGATATACAGTTACATACAGACACATACAGATTCAGACATGTACAGATATACAGTTACATACAGACACATACAGATTCAGACATGTACAGATATACAGTTACATACAGACACATACAGATTCAGACATGTACAGATATACAGTTACATACAGACACATACAGATTCAGACATGTACAGATATACAGTTACATACAGACACATACAGATTCAGATGTCAGATATACAGTTACATACAGACACACATACAGATCAGACAGTTACATACAGTTACATACAGACAGATACAGATTCAGACGTACAGATATACAGTTACATACAGACACATACAGATTCAGACATGTACAGATATACAGTTACATACAGACAGATACAGATCCAGACATGTACAGATATACAGTTACATACAGACACATACAGATTCAGACATGTACAGATATACAGTTACATACAGACACATACAGATTCAGACATGTACAGATATACAGTTACATACAGACACATACAGATTCAGACATGTACAGATATACAGTTACATACAGACACATACAGATTCAGACATGTACAGATATACAGTTACATACAGACACATACAGATTCAGACATGTACAGATATACAGTTACATACAGACACATACAGATCCAGACATGTACAGATATACAGTTACATACAGACAGATACAGATTCAGACATGTACAGATATACAGTTACATACAGACACATACAGATTCAGACATGTACAGATATACAGTTACATACAGACACATACAGATTCAGACATGTACAGATATACAGTTACATACAGACTCATACAGATTCAGACATGTACAGATATACAGTTACATACAGACACATACAGATTCAGACGTACAGATATACAGTTACATACAGACAGATACAGATCCAGACATGTACAGATATACAGTTACATACAGACACATACAGATTCAGACGTACAGATATACAGTTACATACAGACTCATACAGATTCAGACATGTACAGATATACAGTTACATACAGACACATACAGATTCAGACATGTACAGATATACAGTTACATACAGACACATACAGATTCAGACATGTACAGATATACAGTTACATACAGACATACAGACAGATTCAGACATGTACAGATATACAGTTACATACAGACACATACAGATTCAGACGTACAGATATACAGTTACATACAGACAGATACAGATCCAGACGTACAGATATACAGTTACATACAGACACATACAGATTCAGACATGTACAGATATACAGTTACATACAGACAGATACAGATTCAGTCATGTACAGATATACAGTTACATACAGACACATACAGATTCAGTCATGTACAGATATACAGTTACATACAGACACATACAGATTCAGACGTACAGATATACAGTTACATACAGACTCATACAGATTCAGACATGTACAGATATACAGTTACATACAGACACATACAGATTCAGACATGTACAGATATACAGTTACATACAGACTCATACAGATTCAGACATGTACAGATATACAGTTACATACAGACAGATACAGATTCAGACGCATGTACAGATATACAGTTACATACAGACACATACAGATTCAGACGTACAGATATACAGTTACATACAGACTCATACAGATTCAGTCATGTACAGATATACAGTTACATACAGACACATACAGATTCAGACATGTACAGATATACAGTTACATACAGACAGACTCATACAGATTCAGACATGTACAGATATACAGTTACATACAGACTCATACAGATTCAGTCATGTACAGATATACAGTTACATACAGACACATACAGATTCAGACATGTACAGATATACAGTTACATACAGACTCATACAGATTCAGACATGTACAGATATACAGTTACATACAGACACATACAGATTCAGACGTACAGATATACAGTTACATACAGACACATACAGATTCAGACATGTACAGATATACAGTTACATACAGACACATACAGATTCAGACATGTACAGATATACAGTTACATACAGACACATACAGATTCAGACGTACAGATATACAGTTACATACAGACACATACAGATTCAGACATGTACAGATATACAGTTACATACAGACACATACAGATTCAGACGTACAGATATACAGTTACATACAGACTCATACAGATTCAGACATGTACAGATATACAGTTACATACAGACACATACAGATTCAGTCATGTACAGATATACAGTTACATACAGACACATACAGATTCAGACATGTACAGATATACAGTTACATACAGACTCATACAGATTACATGTACAGATATACAGTTACATACAGACACATACAGATTCAGACATGTACAGATATACAGTTACATACAGACACATACAGATTCAGAGATGTACAGATATACAGTTACATACAGATATACAGATTCAGACATGTACAGATATACAGTTACATACAGACAGATACAGATTCAGACATGTACAGATATACAGTTACATACAGACACATACAGATTCAGGCATGTACAGATATACAGTTACATACAGACACATACAGATTCAGACATAGCGTACAGATATACAGTTACATACAGACTCATACAGATTCAGACATGTACAGATATACAGTTACATACAGACACATACAGATTCAGACATGACTCATACAGATATACAGTTACATACAGACACATACAGATTCAGACATGTACAGATATACAGTTACATACAGACTCATACAGATTCAGACGTACAGATATACAGTTACATACAGACACATACAGATTCAGACATGTACAGATATACAGTTACATACAGACTCATACAGATTCAGTCATGTACAGATATACAGTTACATACAGACACATACAGATTCAGATCTTACAGATATACATACAGTTACATACAGACACATACAGATTCAGATGTACAGATATACAGTTACATACAGACACATACAGATTCAGTCATGTACAGATATACAGTTACATACAGACACATACAGATTCAGACGTACAGATATACAGTTACATACAGACACATACAGATTCAGACGTACAGATATACAGTTACATACAGACTCATACAGATTCAGACATGTACAGATATACAGTTACATACAGACACATACAGATTCAGACATGTACAGATATACAGTTACATACAGACTCATACAGATTCAGACATGTACAGATATACAGTTACATACAGACACATACAGATTCAGACGTACAGATATACAGTTACATACAGACACATACAGATTCAGACATGTACAGATATACAGTTACATACAGACACATACAGATTCAGACGTACAGATATACAGTTACATACAGACACATACAGATTCAGACATGTACAGATATACAGTTACATACAGACACATACAGATTCAGTCATGTACAGATATACAGTTACATACAGACACATACAGATTCAGACGTACAGATATACAGTTACATACAGACACATACAGATTCAGACATGTACAGATATACAGTTACATACAGACAGATACAGATTCAGACATGTACAGATATACAGTTACATACAGACACATACAGATTCAGACGTACAGATATACAGTTACATACAGACACATACAGATTCAGTCATGTACAGATATACAGTTACATACAGACACATACAGATTCAGACGTACAGATATACAGTTACATACAGACTCATACAGATTCAGACATGTACAGATATACAGTTACATACAGACTCATACAGATTCAGACATGTACAGATATACAGTTACATACAGACACATACAGATTCAGACATGTACAGATATACAGTTACATACAGACACATACAGATTCAGACATGTACAGATATACAGTTACATACAGACTCATACAGATTCAGACGTACAGATATACAGTTACATACAGACACATACAGATTCAGACATGTACAGATATACAGTTACATACAGACTCATACAGATTCAGACATGTACAGATATACAGTTACATACAGACACATACAGATTCAGACGTACAGATATACAGTTACATACAGACAGATACAGATTACAGACAGTTACATACAGACATACAGATATACAGATATACAGTTACATACATACAGATTCAGACATGTACAGATATACAGTTACATACAGACTCATACAGATTATGTACAGATATACAGTTACATACAGACACATACAGATTCAGACATGTACAGATATACAGTTACATACAGACTCATACAGATTCAGACATGTACAGATATACAGTTACATACAGACACATACAGATTCAGACATGTACAGATATACAGTTACATACAGACACATACAGATTCAGACATGTACAGATATACAGTTACATACAGACACATACAGATTCAGACATGTACAGATATACAGTTACATACAGACACATACAGATTCAGACATGTACAGATATACAGTTACATACAGACACATACAGATTCAGACGTACAGATATACAGTTACATACAGACACATACAGATTCAGACGTACAGATATACAGTTACATACAGACACATACAGATTCAGACATGTACAGATATACAGTTACATACAGACACATACAGATTCAGACATGTACAGATATACAGTTACATACAGACACATACAGATTCAGACGTACAGATATACAGTTACATACAGACACATACAGATTCAGACATGTACAGATATACAGTTACATACAGACATACAGATTCAGACATGTACAGATATACAGTTACATACAGACACATACAGATTCAGACATGTACAGATATACAGTTACATACAGACACATACAGATTCAGACGTACAGATATACAGTTACATACAGACACATACAGATTCAGACATGTACAGATATACAGTTACATACAGACTCATACAGATTCAGACATGTACAGATATACAGTTACATACAGACACATACAGATTCAGACATGTACAGATATACAGTTACATACAGACACATACAGATTCAGACATGTACAGATATACAGTTACATACAGACAGATACAGATTCAGACATGTACAGATATACAGTTACATACAGACACATACAGATTCAGACATGTACAGATATACAGTTACATACAGACTCATACAGATTCAGATGTACAGATATACAGTTACATACAGACACATACAGATTCAGACGTGTACAGATATACAGTTACATACAGACGACATACAGATTCAGACATGTACAGATATATGTTACATACAGACTCATATGAGATTCAGACATATACAGATATACAGTTGGTTATATACAGAGACATATGATTCAGACGTACAGATATACAGTTACATACAGACGCATACAGATTCAGCTATACATGTACAGATATACGAATTACATACAGACGTTATACAGATTCAGAGACATGTACAGATATACAGTTACATACAGACATGAGATACAGATCCAGACATGTACAGATATACAGTTACATACCAGACACATACAGATTCAGACATACAGATTCAGACTGTGACTGACATGCATATACAGTTACATACAGACTCATACATGATATGGACATGTACATATACAGTTAAACATACATGGACATATACAGATTCAGACATGTACAGATATACAGTTACATACAGACAGATACAGATCCAGACATGCAGATATACAGTTACATACAGACACATACAGATCCAGACATGTACAGATATACAGTTACATACAGACAGATACAGATCCAGACATACAGATATACAGTTACATACAGACACATACAGATCTCATTCAGACGGTACAGATATACAGTTACATACAGATGATACAGATTCAGACATGTACAGATATACAGTTACATACAGACACATACAGATTCAGTCATGTACAGATATACAGTTACATACAGACAGATACAGATTCAGACATGTACAGATATACAGTTACATACAGACAGATACACAGATTCAGACATATACAGATATACAGTTACATACAGACAGATACAGATTCAGACGCACAGATATACAGTTACATACAGACAGATACAGATTCAGACATGTACAGATATACAGTTACATACAGACAGATACAGATTCAGATACAGATACAGATATACAGATACAGATACAGACAGATACAGATTCAGACATGTACAGATATACAGTTACATACAGACAGATACAGATTCAGATTACAGATATACAGTTACATACAGACAGATACAGATTCAGATTCAGATACACAGTTACATACAGATACAGATACATACAGATACAGATTCACATACAGATATACAGAGAATACAGATATACAGACAGATTCAGATACAGATTCAGATACAGATATACAGTTACATACAGACAGATACAGATTCAGATACATGTACAGATATACAGTTACATACAGACAGATACAGATCCAGACATGTACAGATATACAGTTACATACAGACAGATACAGATACAGACATTACAGATACACAGTCAGATACAGACACATACAGATTCAGATGTACAGATATACAGTTACATACAGACAGATACAGATTCAGATATGTACAGAAGATACAGATTCAGATACAGACACACATACAGATTCAGATACAGATACAGATTCAGATACAGATTACATACATACAGATACAGATTCAGACATGTACAGATATACAGTTACATACAGATACAGATACAGATTCAGACATACAGATATACAGTTACATACAGACACATACAGATTCAGAGATACAGATATACAGTTACATACAGACAGATACAGATTACAGATACAGATATACAGATTCACATACAGATACAGATTCGACATACAGATATACAGTTACATACAGATTCACATACAGATTCAGACATGTACAGATACAGTTACATACAGACAGATACAGATTCAGACACAGATACAGATATAGAGTTACATACAGACACATACACAGATTCAGACATGTACAGATATACAGTTACATACAGACATACAGATTCAGACAGATACAGATATACAGATACATACAGACAGATACAGATTCAGACATACACATACATATACAGATACATACAGACAGATTCACAGATTCAGATACAGATACAGATACAGTTACATACAGACAGATACAGATTCAGACAGATACAGATATACAGTTACATACAGACACATACAGATTCAGACATGTACAGATATACAGTTACATACAGACAGATACAGATTCAGACATGTACAGATATACAGTTACATACAGACACATACAGATTCAGACATGATACAGATATACAGTTACATACAGACAGATACAGATTCAGACATGTACAGATATACAGATTTACATACAGACAGATACAGATCCAGAGACATGTACAGATATACAGTTACAGATACAGACAGACAGATACAGAACAGATACAGATACAGATGCAGATTACAGATATACAGTTACATACAGACACATACAGATTCAGTCATGTACAGATATACAGTTACATACAGACAGATACAGATACAGACATGATACAGATATACAGTTACATACAGACACATACAGATTCAGACATGTACAGATATACAGTTACATACAGACACATACAGATTCAGATCATGCACAGATATACAGTCAGATACAGACAGATACAGATTCAGATACAGATATACAGATACAGATACAGATACAGATTCAGACATGTACAGATACAGTTACAGATACAGATACAGATACAGATACAGATTCAGATACAGATACAGATATACAGTTTACAGACAGATACAGATTCAGACATGTACAGATATACAGTTACAGATACAGACACATACAGCAGATTCATTACAGATATACAGTTACATACAGACACATACAGATTCAGATACATGTACAGATATACAGTTACATACAGACAGATACAGATCCCAGACATGTACAGATATACAGTTACATTCAGAGACACATACAGATCCAGACATGTACAGATACAGACATACATACACATACAGATTCAGGTTATGGCCAGATAGTACAGTTACATACAGACAGATACAGATTCAGACGCATACAGATATACAGTTACATACAGACACACATACAGATCCAGACATGTACAGATATACAGTTACATACAGACAGATACAGATTCAGACATGTACAGATATACAGTTACATACAGACACATACAGATCCAGACATGTACAGATATACAGTTACATACAGACAGATACAGATCCAGACATGCTAATACCAGATATATGTTATACAGATACAGACAGATACAGATCCAGACATGTACAGATATACAGTTACGTGGCATACAGACAGATACAGATCCAGACATGTACAGATATACAGTTACATACAGACAGATACAGATCCAGACATGTACAGATATACAGTTACATACAGACACATACAGATCCAGACATGTACAGATATACAGTTACATACAGACAGATACAGATCCAGACATGTACAGATATACAGTTACATACAGACAGATACAGATCCAGACATGTACAGATATACAGTTACATACAGACACATACAGATTCAGTTGTGTACAGGGGCGGTGGGGTAGCCCATAAAGTATGGTTAAAGCACCAAGACCTGGGTTCGAACCCTACATGGGTTTGAAGTGTCCCCATTTCTGGTGTACAAAGATGTGCTGGAATATTGCTGGTGTCCCCGCGTAAAACCAAACTCAGTCAGTCAGTCGTGTACAGATATATAGCTACATATGCATTCATACAGACATGTACAGATACCGACTTACTGGCTCCTGTTAAACCCGTACACCCAGATATGAACATGTGATGTAACTGTCTATGTCGTGTAACTCTACAGGACATGGCCCACCAAGCTAGCTTTATTAGCTAACCCTGACATTGTTGCTGTGACAGTCCTATCACCAACTACTTCAGACATACCTCCAGTCATACATGGTCATATTTGACCTGGGTAAACATCTCAAGCCCACTTCCAGCTGTCAAACATACAAGCCCTTCACGGCACCCTCCACACACGAGTGTACGTACTCTGGACAAGCCTCCACATCCTTCTACGCAAAGCTTTGAGGAACATGTTCTGTCTAAGTCAGTGAGTGAGTATGTTTTTACGCCGTTTTTAGTAATATTCCAGCAATATCATGGCGGGGGACACTAGAAATGGGCTTCACACATTGTACCCAAGTGGGGATTCAAACCCGGGTCTTCTTCATGACAGGCTAATGCTTTAACCACTAGGCTACCCCACCGCCCCTCTGTCTAAGAATCCATTATGTAATGATATCACACACATACACTGACACAAAATGAATGGAACTGATGTTGAAGATTTGGAGACATGGTCTTTCACTCCCAGTGATTTTAATGAATAGGGACGGGCATTTGATGGAAAAAATTCCTAAACACATTATTTCAATATGGACTGTTAAATATATTGGGACCAACCAATTCTCATAGATTCAACTGGACTGTTTTATACCATGGGACCAACCAATTCTCATAGATTCAACTGGACTGTTTTATACCATGGGACCAACCAATTCTCATAGATTCAACTGGACTGTTTTATACCACGGGACCAACCAATTCTCATAGATTCAACTGGACTGTTTTATACCACGGGACCAACCAATCATCATAGATTCAACTGGACTGTTTTATACCACGGGACCAACCAATTCTCATAGATTCAACTGGACTGTTTTATACCATGGGACCAACCAATTCTCATAGATTCAACTGGACTGTTTTATACCATGGGACCAACCAATTCTCATAGATTCAACTGGACTGTTTTATACCACGGGACCAACCAATTCTCATAGATTCAACTGGACTGTTTTATACCATGGAACCAACCAATTCTCATAGATTCAACTGGACTGTTTTATACCACGGGACCAACCAATTCTCATAGATTCAACTGGACTGTTTTATACCATGGGACCAACCAATTCTCATAGATTCAACTGGACTGTTTTATACCATGGGACCAACCAATTCTCATAGATTCAACTGGACTGTTTTATACCACAGGACCAACCAATTCTCATAGATTCAACTGGACTGTTTTATACCACGGGACCAACCAATTCTCATAGATTCAACTGGACTGTTTTATACCACGGGACCAACCAATTCTCATAGATTCAACTGGACTGTTTTATACCATGGGAGAACCAATTTCAATTCTCATAGATTCAACTGGACTGTTTTATACCATGGGACCAACCAATTCTCATAGATTCAACTGGACTGTTTTATACCACGGGACCAACCAATTCTCATAGATTCAACTGGACTGTTTTATACCACGGGACCAACCAATTCTCAAATATTCAACTGGACTGTTTTATACCACGGGACCAACCAATTCTCATAGATTCAACTGGACTGTTTTTATACCATAGGGACAACCAATTCTCATAGATTCAACTGGACTGTTTTATACCACATGGGACCAACCAAGATTCATAGATTCAACTGGACTGTTCAACTGGATACCATGGGACCAACCAATTCTCATAGATTCAACTGGACTGTTTTATACCACGGGACCAACCAATTCTCATAGATTCAACTGGACTGTTTTTATACCACGGGACCAACCAACCAATTCTCATAGATTCAACTGGACTGTTTTATACCATGGGACCAACCAATTCTCATAGATTCAACTGGACTGTTTTATACCACGGGACCAACCAATTCTCATAGATTCAACTGGACTGTTTTATACCATGGGACCAACCAATTCTCATATGGGATTCAACTGGACTGTTTTATACCATGGGGTAACCAATTCTCAAATATTCAACTGGACTGTTTTATACCACTGGGACCAACCAATTCTCAAGATTCAACTGGACTGTTTTATACCATGGGACCAACCAATTCTCATAGATTCAACTGGACTGTTTTATACCATGGGACCAACCAATTCTCATAGATTCAACTGGACTGTTTTATACCACGGGACCAACCAATTCTCATAGATTCAACTGGACTGTTTTATACCATGGGACCAACCAATTCTCATAGATTCAACTGGACTGTTTTATACCACGGGACCAACCAATTCTCAAATATTCAACTGGACTGTTTTATACCACGGGAGTAACCAATTCTCATAGATTCAACTGGACTGTTTTATACCATGGGACCAACCAATTCTCATAGATTCAACTGGACTGTTTTATACCATGGGACCAACCAATTCTCATAGATTCAACTGGACTGTTTTATACCATGGGACCAACCAATTCTCATAGATTCAACTGGACTGTTTTTTTATACCACAGGGGACCAACCAATTCTCAAATATTCAACTGGACTGTTTTATACCACGGGAGTAACCAATTCTCAAATATTCAACTGGACTGTTTTATACCATGGGACCAACCAATTCTCATAGATTCAACTGGACTGTTTTATACCACGGGACCAACCAATTCTCATAGATTCAACTGGACTGTTTTATACCATGGGACCAACCAATTCTCAAATATTCAACTGGACTGTTTTATACCACGGGACCAACCAGTTCTCATAGATACAACTGGACTGTTTTATACCATGGGACCAACCAATTCTCATAGATTCAAGTGGACTGTTTTATACCACGGGACTAACCAATTCTCATAGATTCAACTGTTTTACACTACACTACAAACCAGTTCTCCTTGATACAACTTTACTGCTTTGTACAATATAAACAGAATGTTACCCATATCTTAGATGCTATAGACCATGGGACTAATTCAACCATTCTGTCAACAGATTCAACCCATTCCATCAAGAACCCCAAAGGACATTTTCCAAAACATTATGGCAATACAATGAAGTTGATCAAAACTCTATCAACATTTCATTCTCTATTGATATATTAGGATTCAGTGTAAACAATGACATAACAGTTTTATGTATATCTTATATTTTATGTTATATCTTATAAAAAACAAGCCTAACAGCCTATCTCCCTCATATAGCATTCAAAAGAACAAAAATTACACCTACCTACTTTAATAGATAATCCTGGTATATAAATTTAGATGCAAGTCCTAACATCAGATAAACTGCTGCATGTCTGATCTGATAATACCATTAATCAGCAATGAACATTAGACCAAAATCAATATTGATCAAGAACTGTAGAGAGACCCTGGTCTACTGTACAAGAACTTCGTTATACAGTACAGGGGTCGGGGGTCAAGGACAAGCACTCTGGAGGATGAGGTAGGTGCATAGAATCATGTAAATTTTGAAGATTGATCATGACTGATGACGTGAAATTGTCCAAATGGAAAAATAAGAGATTAATAGCACATTTTCTCAGTATTCTTCAGGTAAATAAGAAAGAACCGACCTGTAAAACAGTGAGCTGACAATAACATAACTGAAAAATATTCTACACAGACTTCACGATCAATTCCTTTGATTGTACAATGAAGCACATATGATACATGTGGTCTCACCTTAGGCAAGTGAGTTTGTCCAAAATTGCCTCTATTCACCCAGCATAAAAAGGGTACCCGGTGAAATAAGTTGTGAGACTATTAACCTTCCAGAGAATAATGATCATATTGTGAGCTTTGAGCACTGGATATCTAGCCAGGAAAAGGCTTGTTATAAATATTGTCATTATTCTTATTATTATTGATATGAACCCAATCATTTAACAAATGAGATCACTTTATTGTAACCAAACTGGTCATTCAACAGGTACACAGACCTGGTCAGTTGTTAAGGCACACCCTGTTCCACACCACTACACTGGACACTAACCATTACACCAACTGGCAGAGGTGTTATCCTGAGAGATACAACGTTTACCTCCGAGTAGGGAATCCTATCGTACAGCCATCACTCAGTCTCCATGGACACTGAAACACTTCCACCACACCACTGCTGGACAGTCAGTCTGTCCTAGTGACCAGCTACCTGCGTTTATACCTTGATCCTAATTAACACAGTGTTAAGTAATTATTGTACCTGGTCGTGGTATTACCTGTGGACAATCTTGGCCAGGTAATTCCCTCCATGACCCAGGTAATCAGGCTGAGAAGCTACCCCCTCCCCCCAAACACCAAACATGATCTCTAGGAGGGTAATCACCTTAATCTACCACCGAGCCTATTGCATGCCTGGCTGGCCACACAGTCCTGATTGTTACAATGTTACAACATGACAGCCAACACAGACACAGCACTTTCAGAGGAGACTAATTGTCCCATGGCTCTTCACTATGTATACATTTATGGGTACTAAACAGTACAATATATATATGTCTACCAGTAATCATTACTTTGTACAACATATCTATCAGGTACAGTGTAAACTTAACATTGTAACCACTACATAGTACAGTGCGTACATCTACCAGTAATCACTATTTAGGATAATCTATATGTCTACCAGTAATCACTAAGTAACAAGAAGACAAAGTCATCAATATCCCCCGCAATGGCAAAATACTCTTCATGATTATGTCTACGAGTTATGATTATGTCAAATATTTAGGTGTGTATATAGAAAAGTGGAAGGAGAGTATTGAAAGGTTTTTAAAGTTCTGCTCCGGAAAGGAGCACTATCACCAATTTCAGTCTATGTCAACTTGTTGCCATGGAAATACCAAAAATATTTTATTCAGAAATCTGAAACTACCAAAAGGCACCAGTACAACAACAGATCTATCTATGTGCCAAGTTTGGTGAAGAAACATTGAACGGTTTTAGAGTTCTGCTCCGGAAAAGTGCACAACCACCAATTTCAGGCTAAGTCAAACTTGTTGCCATGGAAATGCCAAAAATATTTTATTCAGAATTCCAAAACTACCAAAAGGCACCAGTACAACAACAGATCTATCTATGTGCCAAGTGTGGTGAAGAAATAGTGAACGGTTTTAGAGTTCTGCTCCGTGAAAGAGCACTACCACCAATTTCAGGCTAAGTCAAACTTGTTGCCATGGAAATGCCAAAAATATTTTATTCAGAATTCCAAAACTACCAAAAGGCACTAGTACACCACCAGATTTATCTATGTGCCAAGTTTGGTGAAGAAATAGTGAACGGTTTTAGAGTTCTGCTCCAGAAAAGACAAATGTGCACGGACGGACGGACGGACGGAGTCCATTTTAATACCCCCCCAAAAACGCGTTGCGGGGGATAATTACTGGTTGACGTATACATTATTCTAAATAGTGCAATGTACACAATCTACCAGTAATCACTACTTAGAATAATATATATGTCTACCAGTAATAACTAAATAGTACAATGGACGCTCGGTGGGTGAGCAATCTAAGGTGCCAGGGTAGGGATCCAGCAAGCTTAATGTGCCGGGATCGAGCCAACCTGTGACCGGGTGTAGAAACCTTGGAGTCAGCTGTATGTGCAGACTCTCTCTGTTGGTATATGACCAGATGGAGGCCACATGAATAAGTGCAAACACCTAGTTGTGGGTACAGCAATGTGCAGTAAACTTGGACAAAATACTGTGACTATGTGTCCCAGTCCACCCAGCTGTGATTGGGTACCTTGTAAGCATGGGAAAGCCACATTAACAAAGAATCGCCCTGGCTGCAAGAGTACCAGTGACTCACCAAGCTACACCACACACTCACAATCAAGCTAGTAATCACAGCATACTCACTACAAGCTACAATACAGACTCACCAAGCTACACAAGACAGACTCACCAAGCTACAACACAGACTCACTCAAGCTACAACAGACTCACCAAGCTACACACAGACTCACCAAGCTACACAAAGCACAGACTCACCAAGCTACAACAGACTCACCAAGCTACAACACATACTCACCAAGCTACAACACAGACTCACCAAGCTACAACAGACTCACCAAGCTACAACACTCAACAAGCTACACACAGACTCACCAAGCTACAACACTCACCATGGTAACACAGACTCAACAAGCTACAACACATACTACTGCACACAACTCACTCCAAGCTACAACAGATACTCAACAAGCTACAACACATACTCACCAAGCTACAACACAGACTCACCAAGCTACAACACAGACTCACCAAGCTACAACACAGACTCAAGCACAGCAGACTCATCAGACTACAACAAGCTACAAGCTACAACAGACTCACCAAGCTACAAGCACAGACTCACCAAGCTACAACAGACTCACCACTACAAGCTACAACACATACTCACCAAGCTACAACACAGACTCACCAAGCTACAGCACAGACTCACCAAGCTACAACAGACTCACCAAGCTACAACACAGACTCTCACCAAGCTACAGCCTGACTCACAGCACAACAGACTCACCAAGCTACAACAGACTCACCAAGCTACAACACAGACTCACCAAGCTACAACACAGACTCACCAAGCTACAACACAGACTCACCAAGCTACAACACTGACTCAAGCTACAACACAGACTCACCAAGCTACAACACAGACTCACCAAGCTACAAACTATTTATACTCACCAAGCTACAACAGACTCACCAAGCTACAACACATACTCAACACAAGCTACAAGCACAGACTCACCAAGCTACAAACAGACTCACCAAGCTACAACACTGACTCACCAAGCTACAACAGACTCACCAAGCTACAACAGATACTCACCAAGCTACAACACACTGACTCCAAAGCTACAACAGACTCACCAAGCTACAACACATACTCACCAAGCTACAACCCTGACTCACCAAGCTACAAACAGACTCACCAAGCTACAACACAGACTCACCAAGCTACAACACTGACTCACCAAGCTACAACAGACTCACCAAGCTACAACACATACTCAACAAGCTACAGCCCTGACTCACCAAGCTACAACACTGACTCACCAAGCTACAGCACAGACTCACCAAGCTACAAACAACAGACTCACCAAGCTACAACACTGACTCACCAAGCTACAACACTGACTCACCAAGCTACAACACAGACTCACCAAGCTACAACACAGACTCACCAAGCTACAACACTGACTCACCAAGCTACAACACAGACTCACCAAGCTACAACACTGACTCACCAAGCTACAACAGACTCACAAGCTACAAGACTACAACACAGACTCACCAAGCTACAACACTGACTCACCAAGCTACAACAGACTCACCAAGCTACAACACAGACTCACCAAGCTACAACTGACTCACCAAGCTACAACACACTCACCAAGCTACAACACAGACTCACCAAGCTACAACACAGACTCACCAAGCTACAACAGACTCACCAAGCTACAACACAGACTCACCAAGCTACAACACAGACTCACCAAGCTACAACACATACTCACCAAGCTACAACACAGACTCACCAAGCTACAACACAGACTCACCAAGCTACAACACAGACTCACCAAGCTACAACACAGACTCACCAAGCTACAACACTGACTCACCAAGCTACAACACATACTCACCAAGCTACAACAGACTCACCAAGCTACAAGCTACAACACAGACTCACCAAGCTACAACAGACTCACCAAGCTACAACACAGAAGCTACAGCACAGACTCACCAGACTCACCAACTACAACAGACTCACCAAGCTACAACACAGACTCACCAAGCTACAACACAGACTCACCAAGCTACAACAGACTCACCAACCTACAACACTGACTCACCAAGCTACACAACACTCACTCACCAAGCTACAACCTGACTCACCAAGCTACAGCTACAACAGACTCACCAAGCTACAACACAGACTCACCAAGCTACACACAGCTACTCACCAAGCTACAACACAGACTCACCAAGCTACACACAGACTCACCAAGCTACAACAGACTCACCAAAGCCTACAGACTCACAAGCTACACCAGACTCACCAAGCTACAACACTGACTCACCAAGCTACAACAGACACCAAGCCAACAGCTACCAAGGTACAAACACAGACTCACCAAGCTACAGCCCTGACTCACCAAGCTACAACAGACTCACCAAGCCACAGCACTGACTCACCAAGCACAAGAGAGACTCGCCAAGCTACAACACTCACTCTCCAAGCTACAACACTTACTCTCCAAGCTACAGCACTGACTCACCAACTAACAACACAGACTCACCAAGCTGCAACACACTCACCAAGCTACAACACTGACTCACCAAGCTACAACACTGACTCACCAAGCTACAACACTGACTCACCCACATGATGGTGTCCCTGTCGGGAGGTGATGAAGCTGAGATACTCCAGGGCAGGGGAGTTGGAGCCAGGGGAACAGTTGCGGATGTTCTTGAAGAACTCCTAAACCAAAAATGCAACAGCATTAAACGAGAGAACAAAGAATCTGAGAACAAACTTAACCTTTAAAGTCCAATCTACAGTGTTAAAATTGTTCATATCTACTGACATAATGATATCCTGGACAGCTATATTCCTCTACATAGTCCATTTCCCTCACATTTCCCCGTATAACCGCATCATTCCTAGTACAAGTGTTGTAGTGATACAGTACTGTATTGCAATACAAGCCCTCGCGATACAATATACTGATTTTCAACTCCTGTACTGCAATACATACTATTGTACAAATAGTGATTACTGATGTATACACTGTATTATTCAGTAATTACTGCTTCATGTATACATTCTTCTAAACAGTGATTACTGGTTGATTGTATACATTGTATTATTCAGTAATTACTGCTTCATGTATACATTCTTCTAAAGCAGTGATTACTGGTTGATTGTATACACTGTATTATTCAGTAATTACTGCTTCATGTATACATTCTTCTAAACAGTGATTACTGGTAGATTGTATACACTGCTGTATTATTCAGTAATTACTGCTTCATGTATACATTCTTCTAATGCAGTGATTACTGGTAGATTGTATACATTGTATTATTCAGTAATTACTGCTTCATGTATACATTCTTCTAAGCAGTGATTACTGGTAGATTGTATACATTGTATTATTCAGTAATTACTGCTTCATGTATACATTCTTCTAAACAGTGATTACTGGTAGATTGTATACATTGTATTATTCAGTAATTACTGCTTCATGTATACATTCTTCTAAGCAGTGATTACTGGTAGATTGTATACATTGTATTATTCAGTAATTACTGCTTCATGTATACATTCTTCTAAACAGTGATTACTGGTTGATTGTATACATTGTATTATTCAGTAATTACTGCTTATGTATACATTCTTCTAAACAGTGATTACTGGTTGATTGTATACTGCTGTATTACATTCAGTAATTACTGCTTCATGTATACATTCTTCTAAGCAGTGATTAATGGTAGATTGCATACATGGTATTATTCAGTAATTACTGCTTCATGTATACATTTTCTAAGCAGTGATTACTGGTAGATTGTATACATTGTATTATTCAGTAATTACTGCTTCATGTATACATTCTTCTAAGCAGTGATTACTGGTAGATTGTATACATGGTATTATTCAGTAATTACTGCTTTATGTATACATTCTTCTAAGCAGTGATTACTGGTAGATTGTATACATTGTATTATTCAGTAATTACTGCTTTATGTATACATTCTTCTAAGCAGTGATTACTGGTAGATTGTATACATGGTATTATTCAGTAATTACTGCTTCATGTATACATTCTTCTAAGCAGTGATTACTGGTAGCTGTATACATTGTACTAAATAGTGGTTGCTGGTACTAGATTATACACTCTATCACAGGTTTGATTCTGTGATCTAGATTATACACTCCATGCACTCTGGGTTTCAAGCTTGGTTTGTCTTCACCTTCATGCCCACCTGATCCTCGTTGAAAGATCATAAGAAATATAACAGAAAGTGTGACAAGAACTTGTGAATATATGCAGACTTCTGGGTTTTCCAGGTTGGCTATAAATAACAATCATGTCCACATTGCACCGAGTTCATTATGTATTCATACGCTGTGAATCGGTCACTTTAATTAGTGGTCTTAAACTGTCTATGACGATTTGGAAACTAGAATCAAAGACAGACGGTTGTGAATCACCTGCAAAAGGGAGAGAATTTGAAATGTTAAGTACTGTATGGGGATATACATCGTATCACACCCTTATATACTCAGCAGCAAACCAAACGTCAATACAAATTCAAAATTAGATAGGCACTGTAATCAAATCATTACAGAAATTGACATAATAACAAGGGGATCAAAACAAAATTTTGTGTACAATATCTTGACACATCAATGGATAACTCAGCACAATTTCAAGACATTACGTGAACGTTTGCAGTCCATTCAGACTCTTGACTCCAGTATCTTGTGTGACCACCACAAGCGGCAATAACTGCAGCACAGTGTCTATGCATGGAGTACACCAATCGATTGATGAAGGCCATTGGCACCTGGAACCGTACTCTGAGAAAAGCCTGGCCCACAAATCGGCTGTGTTCGGCCTTGGTATGACATTATTCAGTCTCCTCTGAATTTCATTCCAAAGATGTTCAGTTGGGTTTAATCAGGACTAAGGGCCGGCCACTGCATAATGTTGACACCGTTCTGCTGTAGGAAGTCCGATTAGCTCTGGCTGTATGGGCCCGGGCGTTATCATGCTGGAAAATGTTGTTCCGGAGACGTGCGAAATGTGGTATGACGCAGGGTCTGAGAGCTTGGTCGATGTAGCGCACCGCTGTGATGCCGCCTCTTCTCCCTGGACCAAGGTTCTGGAACACCACAGGACCTACTATCTGGTTCAGGCCTATTCCACCCCATGCCATGATGCTTGCACCTCCCCATGAGTCTCTTTCCATAACACATTGGTCTGAGTAACGCTGCCCTCATCCTCGCCATATTCTTGTTCGCCATTGATACGCAGTACCGACTGTCATCTGTGAACAGAACAGTTCTCCATTGCCTGTATCTCCAGTTTTGGTGTTGTAGGGCAAACTGCAGACATTCACGCTGATGACAAGGGGTGATAGGTCCACGGTAAGGTCTACAGCAATGGAGGTTCCCGCTGTTAAGACGTCGGCGCACTGTATCAGTACTGATTGGTCTTCCTTGTGTTCCCACTGTCTGGCAAGATATTTCGGATGCCTGCATGAAGGGATTCTGTACATGCTGTGGCACAACATGGCGGTCTTGTCATCTCGTGGAAATCCTTTGTCTACCAGTAGGGGACGATCATTTGTGGTGTTGGTGGCCTCGAAACATTGCTGCAGCCTGTAGATGGTCCGAACTTTGACCTGGAAGTCATTGGCAATGGCTTGTGCAGTGTGGCCAGCTTCAAGTCTTCCTAGCGCCTGGTTCCTCTGAGCTGTCGTGAATCGTGGCATCCTGCTGACATTGTAATGTGAATGTTTCAAGCCGGTTTGGGGATGCATTTTATAGGGATGGTCCTTGTGCACAGCACGTGCAGCATCAGCTGCATGAAAAACATGGAGAACACCGTACCATCTCCGAGGTCAGGTCGCGTTTTTGAGACCATTTCCTGGGTTCAATTCTGAGTTTGGGAAGGAATGTCTTTGCTCAGGCAAAGTTGGAGATGTTGTCAAAAATATACAATCAAAACATTAAATGAGTTTACAGTAATACGTTTCTGTGAAGGAAAATTCCAAACTGATGTTTCTTTTGCTGCTTAGCATAATTGGGATACATATCGTATCCCAGGCTTTCCATGTCATTAGACCTTAGATCCAAAACACACAACACATACTCCATATACCCTCTACATCACACTCCAATCAAGGAACAACAGTTACTTTATTAAGATTATGAATGAATCAGAATATACTCACATCATCAAAGTTGAACAGTGAACCCATTGACCCTCGCCTGAAAACAGATGGACAATTTTTAGTGACGCAAAGCTTCCATACACAAGAAGTGCTTACAGATGGAAAGGTCACGGTATACTCGCAACATGTCCTTGACCCCAATAGGTGCTGTATGACATCATGAAATGCTTGCGGATTGAATGGTCACAGAATACATATAACATGTCCTTGACCCCAACAGGCGCTGTATGAAACCAGTTACTGCTTGCGGATGGAAATTTCAGGTATACTCACGGCGTGTCGCTGGACCCCAACAGGTGCTGTATGACCATCATGGAGTCGAGCGCCTGCTGGTCGACGGAGCCCGTGTTGTGGCTGGCTGCCTGGGCAACACGGGAGCTGGCATCACGTGGTGTGGCAGCAGCTGTCTGCAAACAAGATTTCGTGACAAGCTAATTTGACAGAACATCAACAAACCAAACAGTTTAACAAACAAAATTACAAATGAAAAAGAAAGTTAAATAAACAGGAAATAGCAAAACACACAAAATCAACAATCAGCAAAAACATCTATTCAAGTTCCAGGATGCTTGTTTTGTTTCCTTCTGCCCACCTGATTATTAGTCTTCACCTTCTGTCTACCAGATTATCAGTCTTCACCTTCTGTCTACCTGATTATTAGTCTTCACCTTCTGTCTACCTGATTAATAGTCTTCACCTTCTGTCTACCTGATTATTAGTCTTCACTTTCTGTCTACCTGATTATTAGTCTTCACTTTCTGTCTACCTGATTATTAGTCTTTACCTTCTGTCTACCTGATAATTAGTCTTCACCTTCTGTCTACCTGATAATTAGTCTTCACATTCTGTCTACCAAATTATTAGTCTTCACATCCTGTCTACCAGATTATCAGTCTTCACCTTCTGTCTACCTGATAATTAGTCTTCACCTTCTGTCTACCTGATAATTAGTCTTCACATTCTGTCTACCTGATTATTAGTCTTCACCTTCTGTCTACCAGATTAATAGTCTTCACCTTCTGTTTACCTGATTATTAGTCTTCACATTCTGTCTACCTGATTATTAGTCTTCACTTTCTGTCTACCTGATTATTAGTCTTCACCTTCTGTCTACCTGATTATTAGTCTTCACCTTCTGTCTACCTGATAATTAGTCTTCACCTTCTGTCTACCTGATAATTAGTCTTCACATTCTGTCTACCTGATTATTAGTCTTCACATCCTGTCTACCAGATTATCAGTCTTCACCTTCTGTCTACCTGATAATTAGTCTTCACATTCTGTCTACCTGATAATTAGTCTTCACCTTCTGTCTACCTGATTATTAGTCTTCACCTTCTGTCTACCTGATTATTAGTCTTCACATTCTGTCTACCTGATTATTAGTCTTCACATCCTGTCTACCAGATTATTAGTCTTCACCTTCTGTCTACCTGATTATTAGTCTTCACCTTCTGTCTACCTGATTATGAGTCTTCACATTATGTCTACCTGATTATTAGTCTTCACATCCTGTCTACCAGATTATCAGTCTTCACCTTCTGTCTACCTGATTATTAGTATTCACCTTCTGTCTACCTGATTATTAGTCTTCACTTTCTGTCTACCTGATTATTAGTCTTCACCTTCTGTCTACCTGATTATTAGTCTTCACCTTCTGTCTACCTGATTATTAGTCTTCACCTTCTGTCTACCTGATTATTAGTCTTCACCTTCTGTCTACCAGATTATTAGTCTTCACCTTCTGTCTACCTGATTATTAGTCTTCACCTTCTGTTTACCTGATTATTAGTCTTCACCTTCTGTCTACCTGATTATTAGTCTTCACCTTCTGTCTACCTGATTATTAGTCTTCACATTCTGTTCACCTGATTATTAGTCTTCACTTTCTGTCTACCTGATTATTAGTCTTCACCTTCTGTCTACCTGATTATTAGTCTTCACCTTCTGTTCACCTGATTATTAGTCTTCACCTTCTGTCTACCTGATTACTAGTCTTCACTTTCTGTCTACCTGATTATTAGTCTTCACCTTCTGTCTACCAGATTATTAGTCTTCACTTTCTGTCCACCTTATTATTAGTAGTCTTCACCTTCTGTCTACCTGATTATTAGTAGTCTTCACTTTCTGTCTACCTGATTATTAGTAGTCTTCACTTTCTGCCCACCTGATTATTAGCCTTCACCTTCTGTCTAGCTGGCATGGGTGCCGTCTTTGGTCGACTTCTGGCTGATGAGACGCTGGCTGACCTCATTGACCCTGGTCGCTGCAACGTCTTCATGTATGTGTGACCTCCAAACCTGGTTCTGCCCCATCTACATCAAGAGACACACACATAGTGCATCAACAGACACACACATAGTGGATCAACTGACATTCATTTAGTTGATCAACAGACACACACATAGTGGATCAACTGACATTCACATAGTGCAAGAACGGACATGAAAGGTTCATCATCAGACACACAGATATTGCATAAACAGACACAAATGATGAAAAGCATGAATTTTTTTTCAAACTCTGCATTTTACTCTAATTCATCAAAAGAGCAGCTTCCAGGCTCACAACTCAGGTACCTTGGTAGTTCAATGATCATTACTCCCACAAAACAAACTAATGACAAGAACCAAATACTAACTTGTATCTGACAGTGTTTGGAGTTATCTTCCCTCGCCAGTCGATGGCAGACACCGACCTCGACGGCAGACCAGACTCCCGCTGGCTCCTCCAACTTTGGCTCATCAATCAGCAGACCTTTGACCTCTGACAGGCTCTGAGATTCAGGTGACCTTGACCTGTGAAACCAAAAATAAGACAAATATGTCATACATAAATAGGCACAGTGCTTCCAATGACCTTGACCAGAATTAATGTTACACAGTCATCCCTCACCATAACGCGGGTCTTGGGGTCCATGGATGACCCCCCGCATTATTAGACACCCACGTTATAGTAACTATTACAAACCGCGGAACAAAGGCCAAGTGAAATTGTATTTTCCATTGATTGTGCCCAGTCAAAACTATATCGTTTTGTTGGAGGTGAAAAAAAACAAACTTTGTAAATGAAAATAGATGTATGTACATGAAACTTGCAATCAAACACCACAAGACAAGATAATTCAATTGTTGTTCCTGTCATGCTACCTGTTATTCAACTAAGCCGGAAATAGCAATCAGCTGTGCACAGACCGATGTTTTGGTCCAATGTACCGGTGATTCAGTTAAAAAACAATCCGAAAATATAACATCAAAGAATTTCTATTCCATTATCAGAATAATTTATATGTCAAGCAGTTATTCTAACAGAGATCTTATATATTGCTATCATATAAGTATAATGCATGTTTTCTATGAACATATTTAACATAATGATAAGCATTGCTAAGCACTTTGGGTTACGTAGGAGAGTTTGACAAGTCACCGCTGACTTCCCACGGTACCTGCTACATTGATTGCAAAAACAAAATGTTGGCAATTAATTGTCAAATATGACTTCAAAGAGTCAATAACGTGGGTCTTGGGGTCAATGGATGACAAGGCTGTAATCTGTTCGTGATTGCTGAGAAAAATGTGAAAATTTGTGTTATCACAGAAGGTGCAAAAAACTGACCCTCACGAATGTGGTAAGCGGACGTTGTATGGAATGTGGTAATGCCATTTCACTCACGGTTTCTCCGTTGTTATTGTAAACAGTTTTAATGAATGAAAATGGGATTGAATTTAAACAAATAAATGTGTTTTCTGACATCATACATTGTCGGATGGCGGTGTTTACCAGCGCAATTACGCGGCGTGTTGCATCACAGCAAATGTTGTAAGTACTCGGCTGATGGCATGTCTTATAATGTTATTACGATGTTTCGCTGTTCATCTATTATTATTGAAAAAAAACCTGCATGTTTTAAGCATCTGAAAAACCATGGATATGTATGATAAACACTGTTAATTGCAATCCGCACTGAATTTCACTAGTTTACAAATTGATTAACCAGAGCTCAACAGTGGATTTGTAGAAGTGCTATTTTCGATGACGTGAAGATGTGTGATTGCTGGGCAACTTTTTTTTATGGGAGCCACGGATTACCCCGCGGTTTAACCAAATCCGCGGTATCGCAAAGAGCGTTATTGCGAGGGATGACTGTACATAAAGATAAAAGACACATGGATGGATGGACGGATGGATGGATGAAGTATACTGTTGTAGCATGTCTGTGTCATCAAAGTACAGTTACAAATATGTCATGGATGTCATCAATCCTAACAGATACTATGTCTGGGCAGTAGTTCCCTGCCCCCAGGAACTGGATGATTGTGTTCAGTGACTTTAACTGTGTTCAAGGAAGACAGACTTTATGCTGTCTTGTTCCAATCTATCACAGAAGTCATGAAACCTCACTGATATTATGTCTGGGAGGAAGTATTTTGTTACAAACTGATGACATGCTCCAGCTTACACTGGGGTGTTGGTGCGAGCTGATGGACTGTGCTGTCGAGACTGCCTCTTCCCTGACCTTGACGTGGCAGGACGTGACACAGCAGGGGTCGATGGGATACCTGTAGCTGACGGCTGGCGGAAACCTGGCTGAGGTCGAGGTACCACCTGGAGGAGCAATGATGATACATGACAATGATGATACATGACAATGATGATACATGACAATGATGATACATGACAATGATACATGACAATGATGATACATGACAATGATGATACATGACAATGGTATCACTGACTGCAGAACGGCATAAGTGAGGGAGGGAGTTTTACTTCAGTTTTATTGGAGGACAGCAAACATGGGACTTACAAGGTGAGTGAGTGAGTGAGTGAGTGAGTGAGTGGTGGGTTGGTGGGTTGGTTGGTGAATGGGTGGGTTGAGTGGGTGAGTGAGTGAGTGGGTGGTTGTGGAGAATTGAACCCAGTTGATTAGAATGATGTAATGTTAAATGTTTCATCCACAGTTACCGCAGTTACCTACCCTCTCCTTATGGGCGGACATGTTGCCGCTCACTGCATCCACGAGATTGACAACCATGTTAAACTTGACGTTGGTGCCACTTTCCACTTCAGGTTCCCTTTCAGAACACAGACACACATAATCAACAAACAACTTCACTCTTTAAATATGTGGTTCCAGTCATCAAAACTAACTGTTAAACATTCGGACCAAAATAAGTAGTATCTATTGTAAATACTTGTGGGCATGAATCCAGATAATTCTCAAAATTCAACCAGTTCCAGTTATGAAGATAAGCTTTTATCAAACAAGGCATCCCGAGTGGAGCTTTGGGTGTCTATCATTTAAGGTTATACCCAGCAATGTGCCAGCTATAAAACATCAGCATGTGAACAGTATTGTGAGCAAAGTCATCTGGCATTATATCAGTCCACCTGAGATGCCAACACTTTGGTGAAACCGATTAAAACAGAGCTGACTAATCACAAAACATAGTGCACATGAAATGGGAGTCAATACCTAAGGTAACTTTGCACAATTACACTGCCTTATGACCTTTGCAATAAGTTACTTCAAGAAGACAAAGTCATCAATATCCCCCGCAATGGCAAAATATTCTTCACGAATATGTCTACGAGTTTTGTTTATGTCAAATGTTTTGGCGTGTATATAGCAAAGTGGAAGGAGAGTACAGAAAGGTTTCAAAGTTCTGCTCCAGAAAGGAGCACTACCACCAAATTAGTTAAAGCCCAAATTGTTGCCATGCAAACACAAAAACACCCATTTTATTCAGAAATCCAAAACTACCAAAAGGCACCAGTTCACCACTAGACCTACCTATGTATGAAATTTGGTGATGAAACAGTGAACAGTTTTTAAGTTCTGCTCCGGAAAAGAGCACTACCACCAATTTCAGTCTAAGTCAAACTTGTATCCATGGAAACGCCAAAAATAGTTTATTCAGAAATCGAAAACTACCAAAAGGCACCAGTACATCCCAGATCTATCTATGTGCCAAGTTTGGTGAAGAAATAGTGAACCGTTTTAAAGTTCTGCTCCGGAAAAGACCAATGTGCACAGACGGACAGAGTCCATTTAATACCTCCCCCGCAAAAAGCATTGCTGGGGATAATTAAGATTCCTTGAAATGAAATGTTTTGACACATCTTCAAGATGCAAGAATTCAGTATACATTCAGGGACCTGGCTCCAGGTCTTGTTATCACCTGTCTTGCTGCAGGAAGTGACGACCTAGCTGAGGGGGACTCGATGACTTCCTTGTGTGGGGGTCTGGGGCTGACTTGGGCTTGTTGCACTGTGAGGGTCTGTGACGTGTTGAACGGTACTCGGGAAGACTGGTGGGGTAGTAGGCGTCCGTTGTCTGGTAGAACTCCTCCAGGGTCTGCTGCAGAAGCTTGTTCTCATCTCGTCCTGCAACTGCAAACACAGGGTAATGTGTTACATGGGGTGGGTGTTACAGGGGGTTGCCATTGCATGGGGTGGGTGTTACATGGGGTGAGTGTTACATGGGGTGAGTATTACATGGGGTGAGTGTTACATGGGGTGGGTGTTACATGGGTTGAGTGTTACATGGGTTGAGTGTTACATGGGGTGAGTGTTACATGGGGTGAGTGTTACATGGGGTGAGTGTTACATGGGGTGGGTGTTACATGGGGTGGGTGTTACATGGGGTGGGTGTTACATGGGGTGAGTGTTACATGGGGTGAGTGTTGCATGGGGTGAGTGTTGCATGGGGTGAGTGTGGCATGGGGTGAGTGTGGCATGGGGTGAGTGTGGCATGGGGTGAGTGTGGCATGGGGTGAGTGTTACATGGGGTGAGTGTGGCATGGGGTGAGTGTTACATGGGGTGAGTGTTACATGGGGTGGAGTGTTACATGGGGTGAGTGTTACATGGGGTGGGTGTTACATGGGGTGGGTGTTACATGGGGTGGGTGTTACATGGGGTGGGTGTTACATGGGGTGAAGTGTTACATGGGGTGAGTGTTGCATGGGGTGAGTGTTGCATGGGGTGAGTGTTGCATGGGGTGAGAGTGTGGCATGGGGTGAGTGTGGCATGGGGTGAGTGTGGCATGGGGTGAGTGTGGCATGGGGTGAGTGTGGCATGGGGTGAGTGTGGCATGGGGTGAAGTGTTACATGGGGTGAGTGTGGCATGGGGTGAGTGTGGCATGGGGTGAGTGTTACATGGGGTGGAGTGTTACATGGGGTGAGTGTGGCATGGGGTGAGTTTACATGGGGTGAGTGTTACATGGGGTGGGTGTTACATGGGGTGGGTGTTACATGGGGTGGGTGTTACATGGGGTGGGTGTTACATGGGGAGAGTGTTACATGGGGTGAGTGTTACATGGGGTGAGTGTTACATGGGGTGAGTGTTACATGGGGTGAGTGTTGCATGGGGTGAGTGTGGCATGGGGTGAGTGTGGCATGGGGTGTGAGTGTGGCATGGGGTGAGTGTGGCATGGGGTGAAGTGTGGCATGGGGTGAGTGTGGCATGGGGTGAGTGTTACATGGGGTGAGTGTGGCATGGGGTGAGTGTGGCATGGGGTGAGTGTGGCATGGGGTGAGTGTTACATGGGGTGAGTGTGGCATGGGGTGAGTGTTACATGGGGTGAGTGTTACATGGGGTGAGTGTGGCATGGGGTGAGTGTGGCATGGGGTGAGTGTGGCATGGGGTGAGTGTTACATGGGGTGAGTGTTACATGGGGTGAGTGTTACATGGGGTGAGTGTGGCATGGGGTGAGTGTTACATGGGGTGAGTGTGGCATGGGGTGAGTGTGGCATGGGGTGAGTGTTACATGGGGTGAGTGTTACATGGGGTGGGTGTTACATGGGGTGAGTGTTACATGGGGTGAGTGTGGCATGTCATAGAAGTTAGATGGGATGGATGTTACATGTGGTCGGTGTTACATGAAGGTAGTGTAACATGAGGTGGTGTTACATTGAATGGATGTTACATGGGGGTGGGTGTTACATGGGGGTGGGTATTACATGGGGTGGTGTTACATGTAGTGGATGTTACATGGGGTGGATGGTACATGGGGTGGGACACCCTGCAATGACTCACCTTCTGGCTGGATGTCCTGTAATGACTCACCTTCTGGCTGGAACCATGTAATGACTCACCTTCTGGCTGGACACCATGTAATGACTCACCTTCTGGCTGGAACCATGTAATGACTCACCTTCTGTCTGGACACCCTGTAGTTGTTGCTTGGTGTGCAGTTCAGGCATTTCACCGTGTTCGTGTGCCGTGTATCGCACATCACACAACGTCCCGCTCCGTCCAACAAACTCCAGCTTACCTGCAGTAGAAAACAAACATCCCACTTAAACCGTTACCCTACTGAGTGCATTTGAACTTGAAACAAATATGCATGGTCTCAAATATACAAGTGTTCCTGTAGATCACCTACAGACCATGACAGACTCTCTGACACACATCAAACTGGTTACACAAAGTGTAGCAAGGCCGATTGCTACATGATATCTGGAAAGATTGGTTTAAGAGAGCATTGATCTGCTCGCTCCACAGCCATTGTGGTAGTACAATCCCCATTACAAGCACCTTTCCCCTACAGAGTGCTCTGTGTAATTCCTTGTTCTAATGAGTGCACAATTTACTATTTAGTTTCACATGACTTCTTAACAATGCCTGTTTCCAACATCCCAACAAGCAAGTACAGAGTACTGACTGACAACGTCCTGGGTGTACGCCATCTCAGTGTTGAAGTTCTTCCAGCTCTGTAGGATGTCCTCGCGCAGTGCTGGAGCTGTGGTCGGCCGGTGAGACATTCTACTCACTCCTGGAGAACAACCAAACCCATCAGAATATACTATACAAGTTTGTTTCTTGATTAACGCCACACTGGGCAATATTCCAACTACCGGTATTATAATAGATGAAGTCAGGGCACAATGACACACTGTCAACCAAATCATCGACCACCTGACCACCAGTCTTTCTGGCAAGCCCTTCTGTCTGACCACCCAGTCTATCTGACCACCCAGTCTGTCTGACCACCCAGTCTGTCTGACCACCCAGTCTGTCTGACCACCCAGTCCGTCTGACCACCCAGTCAGTCTGACCACCCAGTCCGTCTGACCACCCAGTCTATCTGACCACCCAGTCTATCTGACCACCCAGTCCGTCTGACCACCCAGTCAGTCTGACCACCCAGTCCGTCTGACCACCCAGTCCGTCTGACCACCCAGTCCATCTGACCACCCATTACCACCCCGTTCGTCTGACCACCCAGTCCGTCTGACCACCCAGTCCGTCTGACCACCCAGTCCATCTGACCACCCAGTCCGTCTGACCACCCGTTCGTCTGACCACCCAGTCCGTCTGACCACCCAGTCCGTCTGACCACCCAGTCCGTCTGACCACCCAGTCCGTCTGACCACCCAGTCCGTCTGACCACCCAGTCCGTCTGACCACCCAGTCCGTCTGACCACCCAGTCCGTCTGACCACCCCGTTCGTCTGACCACCCAGTCAGTCTGACCACCCAGTCCGTCTGACCACCCACTCGTCTGACCACCCCGTTAGTCTGACCCCCAGTCGATCTGACCACCCAGTCCGTCTGACCACCCCGTTCGTCTGACCAGCCAGTCCGTCTGACCAGCCAGTCCGTCTGACCACCCAGTCCGTCTGACCACCCAGTCTATCTGACCACCCAGTCTATCTGACCACCCAGTCCGTCTGACCACCCAGTCCGTCTGACCACCCAGTCCGTCTGACCACCCAGTCCGTCTGACCACCCCGTTCATCTGACCACCCAGTCCGTCTGACCACCCAGTCCGTCTGACCACCCAGTCCGTCTGACCACCCAGTCCGTCTGACCAGCCAGTCCGTCTGACCACCCAGTCCATCTGACCACCCAGTCCGTCCAATAGAGAGTGGTTCTATACAATCTAGAGAGTGGTTCTATACAATCCACAGAGTGGTTCTATACAATCCACAGAGTGGTTCTATACAATCCACAGAGTGGTTCTATACAATCTACAGTGTGGTTCTATAAAATCTAGAGTATGGTTCTATACAAACCACAGAGTGGTTCTATACAATCCAGAGAGTGGTTCTATACAATCCACAGAGTGGTTCTATACAATCTAGAGTGTGGTTCTATACAATCCACACAGTGCGTTCTATACAATCCACAGAGTGGTTCTATACAATCCACAGAGTGGTTCTATACAATCTATAGCGTGGTTCTATACAATCCACAGAGTGGTTCCATACAATCCACAGAGTGGTTCTATACAATCCACAGAGTGGTTCTATACAATCTAGAGCGTGGTTCTATACAATCCACAGAGTGGTTCTATACAATCCACAGAGTAGTTCTATACAATCCACAGAGTGTGGCTCTATACAATCTAGAGTGTGATTCTATACAGTCTAGAGTGTGGTTCTATACAATCCACACAGTCGTTCTATACAATCCACAGAGTGGTTCTATACAATCAAGAGAGTGGTTCTATACAATCTAGAGCGTGGTTCTATACAATCTAGAGAGTGGGTCTATACAATCCACAGAGTGGTTCTACATAATCCACAGAGTGGTTCTATACAATCCACAGAGTGGTTCTATACAATCTAGAGTGTGGTTCTATACAATCTAGAGTGTGGTTCTATACAATCCACAGAGTGGTTCTATACAATCCACAGAGTGGTTCTATACAATCTACAGTGTGGTTCTATAAAATCTAGAGTATGGTTCTATACAAACCACAGAGTGGTTCTATACAATCCAGAGAGTGGTTCTATACAATCCACAGAGTGGTTCTATACAATCTAGAGTGTGGTTCTATACAATCCACACAGTCGTTCTATACAATCCACAGAGTGGTTCTATACAATCCACAGAGTGGTTCTATACAATCTATAGCGTGGTTCTATACAATCCACAGAGTGGTTCTATACAATCCACAGAGTGGTTCTATACAATCCACAGAGTGGTTCTATACAATCTAGAGTGTGGTTCTATACAATCCACAGAGTGGTTCTATACAATCTAGAGTGTGGTTCTATACAATCCACAGAGTGGTTCTATACAATCCACAGAGTAGTTCTATACAATCCACAGAGTGTGGCTCTATACAATCTAGAGTGTGATTCTATACAGTCTAGAGCGTGGTTCTATACAATCCACACAGTCGTTCTATACAATCCACAGAGTGGTTCTATACAATCAAGAGAGTGGTTCTATACAATCTAGAGTGTGGTTCTATACAATCTAGAGCGTGGGTCTATACAATCCACAGAGTGGTTCTATATAATCCACAGAGTGGTTCTATACAATCCACAGAGTGGTTCTATACAATCTAGAGTGTGGTTCTATACAATCTAGAGTGTGGTTCTATACAATCCACACAGTGGTTCTATACAATCCACAGAGTGGTTCTATACAATCCACAGAGTGGTTCTATACAATCCACAAAGTGGTTCTATACAATCCACAGAGTGGTTCTATACAATCCACAGAGTGGTTCCATACAATCCACAGAGTGGTTCTATACAATCCAGAGAATGGTTCTATACAATCTAGAGTGTGGTTCTATACAATCCACAGAGTGGTTCTATACAATCCACAGAGTGGTTCTATACAATCCACAAAGTGGTTCTATACAATCCAGAGAATGGTTCTATACAATCTAGAGCGTGGTTCTATACAATCCACAGAGTGGTTCTATACAATCCAGAGAGTGGTTCTATACAATCCACAGAGTGGTTCTATACAATCCAGAGAATGGTTCTATACAATCTAGAGTGTGGTTCTATACAATCCACACAGTGGTTCTATACAATCCACAGAGTGGTTCTATACAATCCACAGAGTGGTTCTATACAATCCACAGAGTGGTTCTATACAATCCACAGAGTGGTTCTATACAATCTAGAGTGTGGTTCTATACAATCTAGAGCGTGGTTCTATACAATCCACAGAGTGGTTCTATACAATCCACAGAGTGGTTCTATACAATCCACAGAGTGGTTCTATACAATCCACAGAGTGGTTCTATACAATCCAGAGAATGGTTCTATACAATCTAGAGTGTGGTTCTATACAATCCAGAGACCGGTTCTATACAATCCACAGAGTGGTTCTATACAATCCACAGAGTGGTTCTATACAATCCACAGAGTGGTTCTATACAATCCACACAGTGGTTCTATACAATCCACAGAGAGGTTCTATACAATCCACAGAGTGGTTCTATACAATCCAGAGAGCGGTTCTATACAATCCACAGAGTGGTTCTATACAATCGAGACAGTGATTCTCTAGTTGGTGACTCTTTACAATGTAGTTAGTGATTCTATGCAATAATATACATCAATACAGAAGACTATCCACTCTGTTCTAGAACCAGAGACAGAGACAGAGTAAAGATGTGATCTCACCATGTCTGTCCTCCTCGTCCTCTGGGTTGAGAGTGAGAGAGTGATGGGCATGGGGGTTCACCATGCTTGCCACCGAGTGGATCATCCGCTTGGGCAGACCAGCGTGAGTGTGAGGGATGTTGGTGGACTGAAACATGAAGAATTGCATCTTTATTGCTGAACATGTCGCTCGGAATCACACTGCCGTTGTTGTCAGCAGACATTTAAATAGCCTGACATAGCTGAACCATACAAGTAATCTTGTTATTTCTACGCTGTTAGCCAACCTGTGATTATTACTGCTCCTTAAGGCCAAACTCACAGATTACAGGCATAGAAGGCTGTGAGTGAGTGAGTTGGGTTTTAAACTGCTTTTAGCAATATTCTAGCAATATCACAGTGGTGGACACCAGAAATGGGCTTCACACAATGTACCAACCGCCCAGTGAAGGCTGTGAGTTACCACATATACCCAGAATGTAATTACAAAGTATACACAGCCCTTGAAACACATGGGACGTACATGTTCCCCTGAGGGGAGTGATGCGGACGGACGGGGTGTCGCAGTTGAAGTCGTGGACCCCTCTGCTGTGGTGGCCATCCATGTTCTCATCTAGACCATCATTGTTATTCAACGGACTCCCGAGCCAACTCCAAGTCCATCTCTGTGTCTGAAAAGTCACCATCCTGGTTGCTATGGGCAACAGGAGACTGAGGTGAGGTAGTGTCAGGTTGCTGGAAGCACAAATGAAAATCTGTTGCACTGTCTGTAACCATGGTAACAAAATTAGATGAAGACTAATGTGAATGCTAACTGTAACCATGTTAACCAACACAAGCATGGGTCACAGTGGTGGACCATCTGTAATCATGGGAACTAAAACAAAGAAGAGTGTCGTCTATAACCTTGGTGACAAACAAGTGTGAAGGTGGCTTAAACTTTGGTGACTATATTGTCTGCAACCATGGTTAAAATCTCAGGGCCAAAATTAGTATACATAGCTGGGGTACAGTTTGTAACCTTGGTTACAAATAACATGTGAATAATAGTATACTGTCTGCAACCATGCTAACAAACATAACTTTTTGCATAAACATAAAAGTTTGCGACTGACATGTTGAATTGGTAGAAAAAAACAAACATAAAGAAATGGGAACACTTCAGCTATTTCTTCTTAGTGTTTGTGTGTTTTTTTCATTGTGGGTTGTGAGGTTTTACCATTGTGGGTTGTGAGGTTTACCATTGTGGGTTGTGAGGTTTTACCATTGTAGGTTGTGAGGTTTATCATTGTGGGTTGTGAGGTTTACCATTGTGGGTTGTGAGGTTTACCATTGTGGGTTGTGAGGTTTATCATTGTGGGTTGTGAGGTTTACCATTGTGGGTTGTGAGGTTTATCATTGTGGGTTGTGAGGTTTACCATTGTGGGTTGTGAGGTTTATCATTGTGGGTTGTGAGGTTTATCATTGTGGGTTGTGTGAGTTGTGAGGTTGTGGGTTGTGAGTTGTGAGGTTTTACCATGGTGAGTTGTGAGGTTTTACCATTGTGGGTTGTAGGTTTTATCATTGTGGGTTGTGAGGTTTTACCATTGTGGGTTGTGAGGTTTTACCATTGTGGGTTGTGAGGTTTATCATTGTGGGTTGTGAGTTGTGAGGTTTTACCATTGTGAGTTGTGAGGTTTTACCATTGTGGGTTGTGAGGTTTTTACCATTGTGGGTTGTGAGTTTTACCATTGTGGGTTGTGAGTTGTGAGGTTTTACCATTGTGAGTTATGAGGTTTTACCATTGTGGGTTGTGAGGTTTTACCATTGTGGGTTGTGAGTTTTACCATTGTGGGTTGTGAGTTGTGAGGTTTTACCATTGTGGGTTGTAGGTTTTACCATTGTGAGTTGTGAGGTTTTACCATTGTGGGTTGTGAGGTTTTACCATTGTGGGTTGTGAGGTTTTACCATTGTGGGTTGTGAGGTTTTACCATTGTGGGTTGTGAGGTTTTACCATTGTGTGGTTGTGAGGTTTTACCATTGTGGGTTGTGAGGTTTTACCATTGTGGGTTGTGAGGTTTTACCATTGTGGGTTGTGAGGTTTTACCATTGTGGGTTGTGAGGTTTTACCATTGTGGGTTGTGAGGTTTTACCATTGTTGGTTGTGAGGTTTTACCATTGTGGGTTGTGAGGTTTTACCATTGTGGGTTGTGAGGTTTTACCATTGTGGGTTGTGAGGTTTTACCATTGTGGGTTGTGAGGTTTTACCATTGTTGGTTGTGAGGTTTTACCATTGTGGGTTGTGAGGTTTTACCATTGTGGGTTGTGAGGTTTTACCATTGTGGGTTGTGAGGTTTTACCATTGCGGGCACATCAAGCGACCCTTCAAATATATTCTGAATAACGCTCACTGCTGAGCTCATGATAATGAGGTATATTAGCAACTGAAATGTTTAGTTTTATAATCATTATCATTCTACTTCAAAGAACAGGTCAATAAATGTATAAAGTGGGAATATACATTCAACAGAATGTTAGCAGCTGGTGTGTTCACTGCACAATAATCTTGTTATCTCTGTCTACAGAAACACATCTCAAGCACCTGATTCACATGTGATCAAAGTGTACGATATTCTGGACTGCTGGGTGCCGAGGGAACGATATGACATTAGGGACTGTTGTGAGACATTAGCTACGTTGAGCCAGTTGTAAACCACACCACACAATAGCTCTGACAGACACACAGCTGTACATTCAGCCGTAGCCTTGTAATTAACGTTTTGTATGCCCTGATTGTTGAAAGTGCTACCAGCAAATCTGAATGTTCATTATCAGCCCTGCCTCACGGTAATCACTACACAAAGTGACTTGAATGTAGGAGCCACAATCACAAGAATATCTACCACTGGACTCAAAACGACATTTGGGAATACCTCCACATGAAATACACTGTAACCTGCAACCTGTACCACTTCATTACATACACAGGATTAGTTGTGAATTTACTTCTTTATCCTCCAACAAAATACATACTAGTACTGAACAACATTAGAACCTGACACCTACTTTATAACATATGTTACCTTTGACCACTTTCTAAATGGCACGGTGTATTTCATAGCTTTCGGCCGTGGCAGCCGTGCCAATTAACATTTATCAGAGGGGTACACAAAGTCCGCAGTCTAGACTACCAGTTGTCCGACTTCCATTTTTTGTGGAAGCCGCGGTGGCTGAGCGGTTTAGATGTCTCACTTTGTGTGGGTTCGAATCCTGGATGGGACTCAACCCCCAAAAAGTACTAGAATCTGTACTTTACAAAGAAAATGAAATCCCAAATATAACATATGTTACCGACTTTATTGGTAATAACTGTGAGGGGGTAAGTTTTTGTAGTTTCTTGTTGTGGTTTATTGGTTTATACACACAGCAATGACATGTTGGCTGTTTGAACATGGTCTTGGTGACCGATGTGAAACATGTGGCCATAAAGTGGGAAACAGAACAATCATGGCAGCGAGTCACGTGATCCCTTTAGCGATTACATGGTATTGGAAAACAAGCATAAACACATTGCTAAACAGGAAAGCGCATGATCATGAAAATTGCAAGTGTAACAAGAGTCATCAAGAGATGACAAAAAATTAGTTTTGGAGAAATGATTTGGATAAGGACACTACTATGAACAGTGTCAAAGTCAAACTTGTTGTCATGGAAACGCAAAAAAACATTATTCTAGATATTCCTAAATAGTAAAAGGCACCAGTTGACAACCTGTTGTCGGTGTGTGCAAAGAATCATTATACGGGTTTGAGTTCACATATCATGGGTAGGCTTATTGCTTAACATTGCAGCATTTCCACAAGAACTGGGTTGTAGTTGTCACACGATACACAGTTTGGGCACTTGAGGTGCTGCATGTGTCATCACACCAAGATGACACTTACAACAGCAGATTTGAGACTGCAGCCTCTACTAGCAGATATTTGTTCAGAAGAAAAGTGACAGCAATGACCATCTGTCATGGATGCCCTGTGATGTCACACTCATCATTGACTTGTTCTGTTCCAACAGTTTTATCAGTGTGAAGTTTGTGTTGGGGTAGGGGTCATGGAACGTCATTTTTCAACGTCATGCAATATTTTCCCAATAAAACTATGCCTTTTCATTTTCTGTATTTTTACCTGGATGTTAGCAGTATGATGTATACACATCTACTTTCATAACAATGCACACACTAGTGTGTCAAGTGTCAAGTTTTTAATTTGGTTGAATATTCTTGTAAAAATTATATTTCACAAGCTTTGAGGTCTGTACACAATGTATATCCTTATTTCCAGACTATTTGTAGGGTTTGTTTCTTCAGGAATTTGTGCAGAAACAAATGTTCATGATGTATTTTGATGCGATTTGCTAAAAAAAAGATGATTTTGCTTGTAACATTATCAGTGCATAATGAGCCAGTATCAGGCGACCTTCAACTTAGTTCTGACAGTCATAATAATTCTGGGACACACATACTAAAACAGGACACTGCGGAGTGAGTGAGACACACCTTGTCAGGTGAGCTGTGATTAGTGGACAGCCCATTGGTCACTTTGGTTTGGCGTTGAGAGGCAGACCGGCTCCTCCCACTGCGAGTGTGCTGGCTGTCCCGACTAGGGGGGGGATGGTCTGCGAGGGGACGTGGCTTTCTTCAGCACCTCCTGTGCTGCCTCGCGCTGATAGATCCGACCAAAGTGCTGCAAGCAGAAAATACAACTACATGACAAGCGTGCCATGATTCAGCACTACACAGAGCTTCAAAACCACATGCTTAGAAAAGCCAGCTGGACACTAACTGGTGGAGTAGAGACAGTGATGGACTAATGACTGACTAGTGGACTAGAGACAGTGATGGACTAATGACTGACTAGTGGACAAGTGACAATGATGGACTAGTGACTGACCGGACCGGAGTACAGCACATGTTTGTTGGCCAGGTACCATGTGTACACCTTCTTCAGACTCTCCTGCTGCTTGCCGGACTTCACTCTGGAACATGGTAAATCACATTCACACATGGGGACACAAAATAACATACACTGCAACTACACTGATGTATTAAACAGAGACTATGTCACTGGACAATGTAGCTGAACACAGATCACTTACTCTTTGACTTCACTCAGCATCTGGACCAGAATGTGATAGAACCTGGTGTCCCGCTCTGCCTTATCCCTGCAACAGAAGAAGGGACTGGAGTGGAGGTGTGTGGACAGACTGGAGTGGAGGTGTGTGGACAGACTGGAGTGGAGGTGTGTGGACACAGACTGGAGTGGAGGTGTGTGGACAGACTGGAGAGGAGGTGTGTGGACAGACTGGAGTCTAGGTGTGTGGACAGACTGGTATAAGTGGAGGTGTGTGGACAGACTGGTCTAAGTGGAGGTGTGTGTACAGACTGGTCTATGTGGAGGTGTGTGGACAGACTGGTCTAAGTGGAGGTGTATGGGCAGACTGGAAAGGAGGTGTGTGGACAGACTGGTCTATGTGGAGGTGTGTGGACAGATTGGAGTGCCCATACATGAGAATGCCGCATCACTGTAGCAACTTGCGGCAAAGTTGCGGAAAAACTGCGGTAGATGTGGAAATAGTGTGGAAAAAATGCGGTTTTATGAAAAGCCGCACTCGTTCCGCATCAAGCCGCATCTCTCTTTGCGGAAAATATGCGGCTTTTAACTTAGTTTTTGGGATCGCGACTTTCAACTCTGAATTTGACTTCATCTGGAAACTCTTCTCATTTTTTCTAAGTCCAAATTACCGCAGTGCGGCAATTGTGCGGCAATACTGACTTAGAATATATTTTACTATAACTTAAAAATTTTAACAGATGCAAACACTGATTGCAAAGTCAAGAAGATATTTCAGAACATTTTCAAGCTTTTTGGAGTGGACATGAATACACGATTACAAGTGAACACCTGTTTTGTATGAAGGACGGGGTCACACCTTCTGGTGACATTTTTGTGAGGACAGAATTATTTAAAATGTTCTCTTTTTGACTTGCCATAAGAACAAAGCCTAAAGTTAATATAAAGTTTAAAGTCAAAGATTATTTTCTAAGATAATACCAACCACTGCAATATGAATCAAAATGAGTGAGTGAGTGAGTGAACGAATGAGTGTAGTTTTACGCCGCACTCAGCAATATTCCAGCTATATGGTGGCGGTCTGTAAATAATTGAGTCTCTACCAGACAATCCAGTGATCAACAGAATGAGCATCGATCTGCGCAAATGGGAGAATCAAGATGAAAGAAGATTATATCTATATCTATATATGTGCTTAATCCAGCTGTTAAGACTAAAAGAAAATTTACAAAACGATTTACAAAACATACCGAAACAAAACAAAACTAGTTTGTACAAGGACATTAAACTATTTATTGGATAAATGATAATAACTATAGTAAATAATAGGGCTGCAACAAATACACTATGTGGTGAATATGATCACATTATCATGAATCTTGGGTATGAATACAAATAATTATTCATGAATACAATATTGTAGTTAAGTGATTTATTTACAAAATGGAACGCCCATGTTGACAGTTTTGATTTGTCACAGCAATAACCAGTGATCTCATGACACTCAAATTTGGTATGGAATAGTTATAGTCGACAGTACCATGTGCGGCCTTGGCAAACTAACATGACTTGAGCTACTGCATTGCCAGTACATATTCGATCCTTGCATATCTCACTTTCCAAAAGTACACAAGGGTTCAAGTAAAACATACTCCCTTACAAAAATCATAAATATTCATTAATATTCGGTTCTGGTGACCACGAATAATGAAATGAATTCATGAAGGGCTTCAGTTTGATTCACCGAAAATGTGTGAGTGAATCATTACAGCCTTAGTAAATAACCAAATACATTTTTATTGTTTGTAGCATCTGTGCATAAACACATGATAAATATGCACATGACCCTAAATATACCTTCCAAAGCTGATATTCATAAATTATTGTCACTTTAAAAGACACTTTTTCAGAACAGAACAGAACACACGATTCAAACTATGGTGAGTGAACATCAAACACAAATTTTACAGAAGGGAAACCATATAATGTATTTACATAAATAAAAGGCCTGTTTGGAAACACACAATAGCACTATAAGTTAATAGCGTGTGTGCAGATAAAAGATTTACAAGATCTTAGCTACCAGTGTATAGTCAATGTCCCCTTTATAACAATAAAGTTCATATTTGTATTTTTGCTCCTTAATCCAAAATTTGCTCAAAGGCGCAGGTCACAGGCTTGTTTGAACAAGACAGTCTTTAGCTCACTTTGAAATGTCTCAAAATCATTGATTTGCTGGATATTTGGTGGGAGTTCATTCCAAAGTGCTGCTTTGGCAAAACTCCTTTCACCGCAGAGTGTTGTTCTTGTTTTGGAGACATTTAGTTGTTGAAGAGAAGCTGACCGCAGCGTTCTCTGAGGTTGGTATCTGGTTTTAAACTATAATACTTTACATAGGTTTTCAGGACAGGCATATCACAGGGCATGAGATCTCAGTCCATTTCAACAAAGTTTGGGAAACATGCAATGAACTGTTCTTGTCCTTTCGCCATAAACACAACGGGTTCTTTTAGGAGCTGAGCAGGCACTGCAGTGATCCTCCTGGAAAAATGTGGATAATTTCTAAGTGAAGATGTAATTACGATATATGCATTATGTAAGCAAAACAAACCAGAGTGGATGCAAAGGAGTGATAAATACTGAAAGCACTAAATGATATCCTTCCAAACATTTATTTGAAATAAGGTTTTCCGTGATGTCATTGAAATAATATAATATATGAAGCTTTACTTTATGGTACTGTTGAACCACAGTGGCATGATGGAAACAATTTACCTGCTAACCATATTGGTCACATGACTTGAAAACCAGGATGCTGAATTTCATGGTACAGCAGAGCTCCAGAAAAGATTTAGCTAATGTAGGTATTGGGTCCACTGTATTTTTTGGGAGTGGGTATTATGAATGTTGAGTGGTATTTCATTTACCGTTACCGACGGATTTCAAATATGTACACATTTCAGTCAATTTTACACACCTAAGTATTGTGTCATTGAGTAAGTTTACTAAGCAGGTATGTTCTGCCTTATGTCATACCTAATCAAAACCAACTTAAATATAAGGGAAATGATTTTATAAAAAAACAGTCATCCTACACTGACAGTACAACACTTGTCCTATACTCACAGTACAACTTGATAGCAATCAACGTCTTTTTCATTACGCAAGCGATTTTTATAAGTATATTCCATATGCATTTGTTTTAAACTCTCTGCGTATCTAACAGTTTAAATGCGTAATTGGTAGGCAACAATTATTTTTCAGTGCATAATTGGAAAGTTTCTATACGTATTTTACCCGGATACGCATCTTGTCTGGGCCTCTGGTACAGTTTCATTTCACAATGAAAAACTGTTGGAATATGTACTGGTACAACTTTTTTTGTCATGGGAATAATTTAAGTACAATTGTGAAAACTTACTTGGAGCTGATCATCTGATAATGGTACGGAAGGAAATATTAAAACGGTTACACAACTATTAGACGGGTTGCCAGAGTGTTTGGTGTAAAATGTCTACTGGTGGTACAGCAAGATGTATTGTGTGTCATTAAAAAGCTTACAATTAGATCATTTTTTTTTAAAACCAATGTTGCAAGAAACAGTCATTAACTATTATAACAACTTTCTGTTATATGATGTTGGAGACCCTGAAAAGCACACAGATAACATCTAGATTTAATTAACTTTTGTTGCCCATAGAGATGACCCTCCTAGATAACTCACACTTTGTGGCTTGGACACCCAACATCATAGGCCATGCTATTCTTGAATGAATTATGTTAAGATAACTTACCGATGTATCTGTTCCACTTTCTGTATATGACAACATTGACGTGACAATGCTGGTCCCACTACTCGCATTGTATGTCCAACTGCAAATATGCAATATGTCATCTTATTCACAAGGAAGTAGTCAATGATGATGGCCCTTCCTCCATCTGCAGCTGGAGTTTCAGAGCAGAGCTGTGTAGGAATTTCTTTTCCTTACTCTTGTGCATGCTTTGCTGTAGAAGACAAAACCATGTCGAACAATCTTCAAAACCTTGGCTTGGGATGCTTCAGTTGCAGTTGTCACCTCTGTTTTATTGACATCCATATCCCTCAGCAAGTCATCTTCAACCACAACATCTTGGAGGGGTGGAATATACTCGCATTGATATGCTTGTGCAGTTTTGGGCGGTTTTCTTTTGCTACTAAGCAGCACCTTCTGGAAGTAAGCTTTCACTTGTCCTTTTGGCATGCTTTTCATTCCAAGTTCTATTTGCTTTTCTGCATGGAGTGACCAAAATATTTCGGTACAAACATTTCCTTTCCCATGCACGGACTGCAACATTTCTCCATTGCAGGATTCAAATCCAAAGCATGACCATGCCCATAATGGCCCCCACATCTTCACACAGTCTGCATAGTGCCATAGATTGTGAACATTTAGTCCAGCAAAGTTTTCTCCATACAAATCTGTTGAATTCTTGTAGAATGCATGAAGCAAGGTCTTTGCTCTGAGCAGATTCTCTTGGTGATATGCATTCCATCAGAGAAGATGGATTCCTTCCACTAAACAAGCAAAGTGTTTAAGGTATGTATGAGGTAGGATGCCCTGTAAACAAGGAATACTGTAGAACAGAAACCAAGAACGAATTTCAGATGCTTTCCAGCGATGATAGTTGTTCTTCAGTTTTCTAGGCAGTCTGTTTATTAAATATGGAGGTCTGATTCTTTTCAGGAGATGGTCTATGTCTTCAATTTTGTTTCCAATGAAGAAAACTTCTTTGTAGAACTTGGCATCAAACCAGAGTGAAAAAAGTTTCTTGTTAATTCCAAGTAAAACTCCATGCATATAGTCAATAACAATATGCTGCTGTGGCTGGAAGAAAGGCAAGCACAAAAGTACACTTTTCCCATGGAAACCATGGGTAGCCTTCCCCTTGACACTGCCTCAGAAGCACCGCACACTGAACTTTTTGTCCTCATGGTTACTTCATCACTGTATGGAAAACACCGACAATGCCCTTTCCTGATGTGACAACTTTGCCAGGTTCCTCACAGTAAAGGCAGCTACTGGCTCCATTGTGCTGCACAAAATTCATGGCATATGCTTTCGGGCTTGAAGATCCATCGAGCCAAGAAGCAGCATTGCTCGACAAATCTTTCCATTCACAGGGGAAACCTGTTCTGTATAACTTCATCATATCTTTGACAAAGGGTGAAAAGCGTGTTCATTGATGGCTTACAGTCTCCCTGCCATATTCCCCAAACAACCAAGTTCTTCTTCAAGAAAGCGTTCCTTTGGGGAAGTTCATTTATAGCCAGATACACTGGCCAAAGAAACACTTGAGGATTTGAATAACGGAATTCCATCAGTATTCCAGGTTAATGTGATGTTTAGGGTATTATTGACATTGTCCAGGAAATTGCCAGGCTCACACAACTCTTTGTACATACTACCTGAAGTGACATCACAAATACATGCATTGTCAGCATCGGTGACCCTCTTTTCAATTTCTTTTTGAATTTTTTCAAAGTTTCCATGTCTCTGAAGAATATTGCGGAGCTGTTCCTCACAATTGCTTGTTGCAAAACATACACGTTTCCTGTCGGTGTCTGTAATCTTTCTTGCTCCACAACCTGGGGTTCTACACATCAAGACATCTTCTTTAAATAAAGCTCCACAAACCCTACAAATGTCATGAAAAATGATCTCTTCATTTGCCAGTTTCTCTTTCAGTTCCAAAACATTTCCTTCACAAATGCTATTTTCTGGCAAATGTAGTTTTATTACATCCAACAGCTGCTGAAATGCCACACCTGACAATTTTTGTGAAATAGCATAGGCACACAGTAATAGCATATGTTGTTGATGTGATATCGGTGACCTTTGCAAAGTATCTGATGGAGGAAACACATACAAAGGTGGACCTAGTAGTGAGCTATTGTCTAAAGATGGATCCTCCTCTGATGAGACAGCAGACTCATCTGAAGAACTTTCAGCATCGGAACAGTCATCACTACAGTCCATATCCACAAGCAGAAAATTGTCTCCTTCAGCATCTTTATCTTCTGCATAATAGGAATTGCTTACACCATCATCCGCCAACGAAATAGCATTGTCATGCAAGTTTTCTTCCAATTCCTCTTGAATTACAGTAGCTGCTGAAGTTTCTGATCCATCTTGATATGATGCTGATGTGGGAATAATGTTGCTTGCGTCATAACCTGGTACATTCTGATTAGAAAACACTGGACGATCTTCTTCCTCTTTATCTTTACATGAACTTATTGCTGCATCCTGATTACTAATTAGAGAGTGATCACATCCATACATGGATTGAGTACTGCTTGGGGTCATGATGGTTTCATTCTCTGCACAATCCTTTTCTTGTTCAACTTCCTTCTCTTTCAGGTTCCTGGAAGTAAAAAAAACTATGAAAGATGCTTATCTCCTGAAGCAATTCCATGATATGCCAAATACTGACCAAATAATTGTATTGCAGTGTTCATTCAAGCATTTCTAAAAAGTGAGCCCATGGCCCAGCAGCCCTCAGTTATGTGGGCAATTTCGAAAATATTGTGGGTCATGTCAAATTGCTGTGACTTAAAGCAACACACTACTAGTTACTACTATGAATTTACTTCCTTTTTTAAACTTTCAATAGAGGTTAAATCCACAAGAAACCAAACATGTTCTTGAGTTTTGCTTGAGGTGCCAGGCGTTCCGCCCGTACCCTAACAGTGCACCATGTTAAATATTAGTGCGTGAATAGCAAAAGGGCCTAGAATGAACTCTGGTATTGCAATATATTAAAAAATGGTCTTATACACTGCAATTAATTACTTGTCCAATGAAGTAGGCACTGTTTGATACCAATAAAGACAATAACATACAACTGACTGGGAAGTATTGATTCCCCCCCCCAAGCAAAGTTATTTCACATTGTGAACATTTTGTACCCTGAAGAAAAACGGTATTCCCTTTGAAGCACATTCCTTTATTGCAAATACTAAGATATGCAATTTATGAATCCTCATAGGCCCACAGTGTTAAAATCTACATTGAAGGTAAGATTTTGGCAAAAACTATCATGCTCTCTGATGTTTTTGTTTTCAGTCTTACACTATTGACATACGTTTGCTTATAAGATATAAAACTACATGCATTCACTACATGTAATTTCAAAAATTGGTCTTTCATGGGAAAAAAGTCTTTTTTTATATTAATAGAATATATTATATATATTTATATAGAAAGCCTGCCTTGAAAGTCTGTAGCCCTATATGCACCACTGCTGATACAGATAGCTCACACATTGCATGAAATCCACTGAATCTCAACTTACCATCTTGATTGCGTTGATCTTGGAATCCTGGCAGTAGGACAATAATCATACAGCTTGTATCTTTTCGATGCAGTTCCAGCTAAAACAAATTGAACAGAAACAACTGAACAATTTAGATAGCTCTTTCCGAAACTGCAGTTGTTTACAAACTAAATTCATAATGAAAGGGCAACACATACCTTATTATACTCCTATCTTTTGAATGATTGAATTGTGCATACAAAATAGAGCCTATTTGTCATTGCTAAATATCATAAAATGGGAGAGAAGTATAACCAGACATGCCAACCCCAAAGTGTTTCAAACAGTTTCAAGGAGCAAAATTGGTAGTTTGACCATAAATTTAGTAGTCAACTAAATACTTAAAATCATGATGGATTCTGAGAAAGATAATAATCAAGAGTGAAGCTTTCATTGCATATACATGTATGTCCAACAGCAGATTTCCACATTATCAGCATTACATTTCTTCATGTCGTTTCGGGGCGGTGGGGTAGCCTAATGGTTAAAGCGTTAGCTCGTCACGCCGAACAACCGGGTTCGAATCCCAACATGGGTACAATGTGTGAAGCCCATTTCTGGTGTCCCCCGCCGTGATGTTGCTGGAATATTGCTAAAAGCGGTGTAAAACCAAACTCAGTAAGTCAGTCATGTCGTTTCTTTTAGGTAAAAATGTATTTAATCGACGAAAATGTATGTTTTTGTCCATGTATCTAAATTTTGATGACGTTTCTTCAAATTTCATAGAATTTCTAGTACAATCGTAGTGGTGTAGTCTGAGGCTAAAATTTGTAGCGACTACAATAAAATCATATAGTTGGCATCCCTGTATAACTATTATGATATAGAACCAACTTTATGGATAACAACTTCCTTTATTCGTGAGAGCGACATTTCGATAATGATTCTTGTACCACTGTCATACTCTGTATTGTACTTCCCAACTAGATGACTAACGGGGTCGGGTGGTCATCGTGTCATCGTATCCCGATTGCATAGATCGATGCTCATGTTGTTGATCACTGGATTGTCTGATCCCGACACAATTATTTACAGACCATTACCATATAGCTGGAATATTGCTGATTGCGGCGTAAAACTAAATTAACTCACTTACTCTTAATTAACTTATTATCAACTATTGTGCAGTGACTCATTATTGTTTCAAGTAATAATCAATGGAACGTATTATATTATCATTTCCCCCTCTATTTTTAAGTTCTTCATAATTTAGAACCAAGTGGAACATTATGATAATGGTTAAATGCTCATACCTCTCACTGAATGCACAGAATTAAGATGCGCTTTCAGAGTCTGTTTCCTTGACAAACTTTTGTGACAAACAGGACAGATCCATACTGAGGTCCCCCTGCAACATTCTTCAATTTCTGCTTCAGTGAAGAAACTGTCTACCTGTACAACAATATTCATGACATCATATATAGGGTCATATAACATAACATGAACGCCTATTCATTTTGCTTATGTGGTTTATACATATTTATTTGTCAAAACTATTGGCAAACAAGCTAGAATTAGAAACTTATATTATGGCGCTCCAATACAATTTACAAAGGTAAACAAACCAAACTTTCCATACAAAATAATCACATGAAAAACCAAAGGGTAATGTACAATCAAAAGATAATTAATAATTCAAGAGCATTTTCATGATAACAACTCATATATCTTTTAAAGCTAACATGCAATTCTTCACCAGATTTGGTATCAAATCTACCAGAAGTTGTTATGAAGAGGTAAACACTGATTGTAAGATGGCTAATCTATCAAGATCAGATATTTCATATAGAATTGTCTTGAGGCTATGCCCATTTTTGTAATATAACGCATCATTTCTTAACACATAGTAGTTGGCCATAAGTGAGCCACCATTAGTGGAATTTCCATAGATTTACATCTTAATTAACAATTGCAAGAATAATATTCACAAATTGAGTAGAAGGCATTCTATTTTGATATTTTGCAAACATCTTGGAAATCATCTTCAGCTATGTGCATGTGCATAATTTCTTTCAAATTTTCATCTTTCTGTTGATTAGTTATCGAATGACACTTGATTAAGCACCATATGTAAGTACAACTTTTAATCTATCCCATAGACAGCCATGTTATACCTGATTGGTATGTCTAATATGTTGTATAATATAGTTGCAGTTTTCTTAATAATCATCGGAAAATACAATGTAAATTATGTGTATGTAGCTATGATTTCCCAGCTGGTGTAGATAAGTATTGAAAGCAATTCAAAACTAAATTCATATCAAAATTATTCTTGCAAGAGTTAATCAACAAGCAAGTCTATGTGAATATGACTCACTTATGGCCAACTGCTGTAGCATAGCTTGGACAGGCAAGAAGAAAATGTGGTGTATATTCACGAACGAGGACGGATCGTGTGAGAGTGAGACATGTCTTTCAAATTTATGATTTAGCTTGTGTAACTATTATCTGGTTACTATGAAAGTCCTATTGGAAGAAGAATCGTGGGAGATAGGACGGACAGAATATACATGTATATATTATAACGTGTCCAAATATATTCAAGAGCTCGTAGAATCCGAGGCTGCCACATCATAACAACATCGAAATGTACATGTCTTCTAAGAATATATCGCAATATCGAGTAGCAAACAAGACTATGTAGCATTTCTTCTCAAGGAAAATAGCTTTTAAGACATCTATTACATAAAAAGACTTACCTCTGACACTTCTTCATCCATTTTATCGTCCTTAATCGAACGTTTTCAGTCTTTATGTAGTCTGCACTTGGCGCCAAACCACAACCGGATGTGCGTCTTGTGCAAATTCCAAACAGTGCCAGCAATGCCATTTGTTAGGAGCTGCTTCGCATGATGCGGTGTAGCGAGAATTGATCGACTGGGTCTAAGAAAGTGCCAGCGCAGACTGCTTCCGACGGCAAATCCTTCGCTCTTCTATATATATGCTTATTTCACATCAACCATACTGTTTTCAAACAACGTACCTGCGGCTTGCATTTACACTAAAGTATATGTTTCAGCAAACGACGTTTGAAGTGTGTGTGTGTGTATATATATATATATATATATATATTACATAGAATATTATGCGTATTTAAACAGTGATCGTTATGTAACAGTAACAAAAATATTTTTCATCGGGTAGTAATTTCAGAATATATATACATATCCGTTTTGTGATGAGATTCTTGAGAGGTATTTAGAAGTTGGTGAATATATAAGACAAGTAAATGGATGGCAACTTTTGATTTATTGTGATGTTCCCTATCATACATCTAGAAAACCGAAATTGACCAATTGAATGCAAAATTTAATTGAAGAAAAAAAGAGAGATGCCTTATAGATGAATGTTGAGTGTGTGAGAGTATACCGTTTCACCCTTTACCATGAGTTTTCAATTTGGTTTAAACATATTTATTTCATGAAAAAGCATCCACAGAAATTTCATGAACTGGATTGGTCAACAAGCTCAAAAGACCGCTCCAATATACATAGATATATGAAACAGTAACATGACAAGAAAAGATTATATCTAATGAAAGTAGATGGTATGACATGTAGTCGGGAAATTAAAATCATGATGGTTGTATGCATTTAGGGCATTTGCAGTCGGGATCCATAGTACATGTAGTATAGCTTTGAGAATTATAGGTTTTTTAATTTCTTTTAAAACATACCGTTTCAGAACCGGCGCATTACCCGTTTTATTCTCTGTATGCAAGGTGACGGCCCGACACCGCGGAAAATATCAAATTATAGAGAACCGAAACCGAGAAAAAAGATCGTAAAAATCTGTTAAGTTGAAACCGATCGCGCAAAACTCCGAATGCCTGAATTCAATTAAAATAATTAAAATAACAAAACAGGTTGTATTTACACTTGACATTTATCATAAAACGTTGAACTTGTGTTTTCATTTCAACTCGGAGTAGTGAATACTTCCATTGCATGTTTGAACAGTTCACGCTGAACTGGTAAAGTTAAAAAACAACATTGGTTCGACATGGTGTTTTCATATCTAAGTAAAACACATATTTAAAATGCGCTTTTCGTAAAGTAATAGCAACACTGGTTCGACTTTATGTTTTCATTTCTAAGTTAGAAAACCCCGAATCGTGTGATATTTTGCGGAACCAACTCCCCTTTGGAACCGATTGAGCGAACACCTTTTTCCGTATTTGAAGAACGTTTCGCAGAATCGGATATAAACCTTATGCAACACCCTGAAAACACGTTTGGTAAGCTGCAGAATGTAGGTTGAAGGAATTTGCAATTCTTCCCCTATTCGGGGAATATATTTCAATTTGGTACCACAGTAGCAAAACATGTAAATTTCCTTTCGTATAGCATATTATTGGTGGTACCAGCTATGGTCCATTGCTTATATATTACTCGTCACACTTACAATGCAGGCCCTTAAAAATAGTTTCTAGTTTAAACGGGGACGGGTCACCCCGAAGTCCATTTCTAGAATATTGCTAAAAGCAGCGTAAAACTATAAACTCACTGACTTAACGGCGACGGGGATTATAATATGACTTTCGAAAGTGATTCACGACAATCAACAGTCAGCAGAATTTATTTCAAATGAATTTATTCCAAATGACCCCAAGTGCTACAGGGTTTGTATGAACATGTCTTTTTCAATATTTGAAAATCATCCAGTCCGACAAAACATGCAGGCTAATATACTCGTAAATCATTCAAAACAATGCACCTGTTTATAATGCTAAGTTATTGCCAGAACGGATTTCCTGACATAATACCCTGGTTAGAATGCTAAACTGGATACAATGCCATTTGCCAATGGTTTTGTAAGAAACTTCATTTCCCCCAATTACACTAGCTGCATACCTTAATTGGTTAATTGACTTCACTCAGATTTATTGACCAAACTCATTAATGCTTTTAGTGGTCATGTAATCCCAGATGTGTTAACACATGCACGTCACAATACACTTCCTGCACCTACAACAACAAGTCACCTGCAGCCCGCATAGATGCTGGGATTATCCTGACATTCAAGGTTCATTACAGGGGACATCAGCTCACTCAGCCTCAAACTGTCTTATTTTGTAATGATGCCACCCTGGACATAATGCCATATGTTCACCTGTACAAACTGTGGCATAATAATCAGGGTATACCGTGTAATAAAAAATACATACGAATCCGATAGGAATTAGCTTTCGATAACGTTTCGTAAATATAATATACTCAAATTAGAAAGTTAAAAAATATCTTAGAGAAATGTGACCAGGTACGTTTGGTATACATACAATTTACCTCATTGGGCTAAGTCTAGCTTTAGCTCTTGAACAGGCCACACGTTGGTTTAGTGTAATAGATGGACAAAGGTCACGGAACTTATTCCGTATTATTATCTAATGGATATATTTGCATTAGCCATATGTCACTTACGTCTCACAACATGTCTCAAATGAAATATCATTTTAGCTAATGTAAAGTCAATACGTGCTGTTAAAGTGCAAACCAAACTATCTCATTCTGTTAACTGGAAATATTCTCCAAGTCAGTGAAAAAATGTGATGAAACAAAACGATATTCGTTACGTGATGTTTTCTGCAGGAGTTTTGTTAATGTTTTACCCTTGTAAGGGAGCCTTTATCTTTTATAATTAAAATTGTTTACGAATTACGAATATAATAGCCCATTTGTAGTTGTTTGTTTCTATTGCTACTAAATGGCTGAGTACATGTTTGTGTGTTCAAGTTGGAGAGATCATTTACTATGCGGCTTGAGTGAGAGAATTTAAGATACATGCTAGAATTGTAGCTTACTCTCAAACATTGTGTGTGATGAAAATTTAACTAGTACAGAGCATACTGTTTAACCTTTTCAAACATATGTCCTTTCGTATGCAACAAATGTTTTTTGAGCAGTCACCATGCATGCGATAACTACTAACTCCGCAACTTTACCAATGTGGTGAATTGAATAAGAATCATCAGCAATCATTTTGTGCATGTAATTTTTGTGTATATTTCTGTGAATTTTGTATATATTCATTTTGCACCATTTTGATACAAAAAGAATGTTCTCCGGGATAATAAAGTTTTACCTTAAGCAAGGGCGGATCGGGGGGGGGGAAGAGGAGGGTTGTTTTTTTTAACAGGAAGTGTGATCTGCGCACGTCCGTATGAATTGGCGGTTCCATTTAAAGGCATCGACGGCCATGGGACCATTCTCCATTATTTGATACATTCACAGCGACTTGATACTGCCAGCGTACAACCAGTATGGTTATGTTTTATATCGTGTGCTACTTCGAAGACCAGTGCGTCTTGCTTGAGAAAGAAGAGGAATTAATTTTGGACCATGGACAGGCCGACGTAGGTGACACGGTGGCAAAAGCTTTCAAGACCAGAACTCTCGATGATTCCGGTTTTGAAAGATTAGTTGATGTCACCTATAGTGCAGTGGTGCTTTTCCGGTCACAGGGTAAGTATGATTTGAGCATTGTATACTATTTACTGTCAATAACTTTAACTGTCCCAAAAAATATACTTACACTTTTACGGCTAAGCATCTGACTTTCAGTACACTTCCTGTACAGGCATTATACAACTAAAACACATTGGCAAACAGGCCTACGTAATTTAGAAGATTGATTAATGAATGGTTGGAATAGTTTATTGACAGTATTTTCACTTTCGGACTATTTTCTATTGTCTCCAACTTCACGCAAATTTAAGTTGCATTTTATATGAAAAGTGAATATTTAAGTTCAATCACTAATAATGCTTAATTATTAGGTTTAGAATGTGCATTTGGCGATATGTGATTTACATTTTATATATATCAGTTGTATTATTCTGCAGTTATCACCTTCATTATATATGTGTACATTATGAGCTCGTTAGGGACTTCAATAAATAGTCAACTGTGCCAAATTCCCTTCTGTGAGCAATTGCTGAATGACCTGAAAGTGGTTTGTGACAGTCTGAATATTAGGATAAAACAGTTATGACATCGAACCAGAATATTTTATGCTGACAATACTTTCTTACAGAAAATATGATTCTGATGTATGGTTTCCAATCACAAGGTAAACAATAAGATCTGAGATATCTTTATGAACCTAGGTCCACCTTAGGGACCGTTCATAATTTATGGCTCGGGGAGGGGTGCGTGTGATGATGATTTTTATGGAGTAGCATGTACAATGTGAATGACCCCTCCTAAAATTAATGTACAAAGTAAGTGACCCCCCCTGCATGTCATGTACAAAATCAATGACCCCCTCCCCTTCCCATAATTTCTAAGCATAATTTTAAACATTTATATGTTCAAAATTCACACACACACACACACACACACACACACACACAAACACACACATGATCCCCAGAACAAAATGGGTGACCCCCCTTAAAATCATCATCACACACACACACCCAAGCGATAACTTATGAAGGTCCCTTTCAAACCCTTCATAATCTTCTTGTGTCTTATCATCCAAATCTTTTTTCAGACAGAAGCAGAGCGTGTGCCTTCAAAGCGAAATTGCAGAGGCATATGGCAAATACGAAAGCAGAAGGTGAAAAGTTCTTTTCTGCCATGGTGGATTTCGGAAAGGCACAGTTTTTGCTTGAGGCAAAAACAAAAAGAGGTGCCTCAGCAGGAGTACAGAAAGTTGTAGATGAACTTGTAACCTCACAGGTGAGTCTTCCAAGTTATGTTTCTATTAATTTTGATTCTGTTACGATTTGGCATAAGGTTTCTTATTGACATAAGTCACACTGAACCTGATGACTTTTTGAATATGATATTTTGTTTGTTTCCTACCTGTTCCAGACCATATGCTAAATCTGTCAGCAACAAGACCATCAGTTATTAAACCATATATGTCAGTGCATATAACTCTGATTAATCATTTTGATAACTGGCCATATTATTTTTCAAAATAATAGCTCTGTGCCTTTATAATTTCAGACTTCAGAGCCTGTGCGAAAAACTGCTGTCGGAAAGGAAGACAACAGAAAGAAACGACAAGTAAATAATGTCTCTCATTCTGATCATTTGATGCATGTGGAATGACTTGAAATAATCTCCTTTGTAACTTAAAAAAACATAGTGTAATTTTTTCTCTTAAACACTTGTATATAAGCCCTTATAATCTTGTTTATTTACCAATATTTTTGTCACTTTGTCTTCAGCTTTCTTGTTCTGAAGAGGTTTTAGAACCACTTACAAGCAGAAAAAGAAGCAAACCTCCTGCCAAACACCAAACTTCTAAAAAGGTAATAAAATGAAAATATACTTCCCATCAAAAGTTTAGACTCACTTAAAACACTCACTATATGTTACACATATATATGTGGTTACATCAAAGATTGATTTCTCCACTAACTTGGAACCAACTGCAAACCTTATGCAGATGAATTGCGCGAGGATCATGCATCAAGTTGCCGAAAAGCATGTGCAAATATCATGCATGTGAACAGCTGCGATTTGGTGTAAAGTCTTGTTTAGAATTCGCCAATTTTCACTGATTTTTATCATTTATGGAACTCATGAGAATACCGTTTTCAACATTACGAATTTGTTTTACAATACATCAGTTCATGTGTAAACAGTACCTTTAAACAGTATGGAATACTTTGCAGTATTTAGTTCAGAACAGTTGCCTGAAGTAAGTGGCTATATTTACACTAGTGAGTCTCAAGTTTTGATGGAATGTCTATAATTTAAGTGAGCTGCTTTTAAAATCAGAAATAAAAACAAGTCATTAATCTGTTAAATGAGGATCATAGCTTTACTAATTTTTCTCACTGTTTGCAGCAGCGTAAAGTTGATGGCAAAGTGGAGATAATGAAGAAAAAGGTAGGAGAGAGATGCTTGACATGATTTTGGAAATTCCGTAAATTGTGCAATCACACACTGACTCTGTATACCAAAGACTAATATCCTTTTGGCTAAGGCCTTATTTTGTTTAGTTTGGTTAGTTTTCAAAGCTTATCAACCAAAAAACAAAACAAATTAGATAACAAAATATTACTTTTGATCAGTTTTTGTATGTAATGAATATCTCCTATCTCAGGTATATGAAATATAAGTGATAATGAATTGACAGAAAAGAAAGGCTATATGTTGCAATTGTTTTGCAATCAGCAGAAGTATTAATCTGGAAGTTGAAATTTCTTTATTATTGTAGCGTTAGTAGGTTACTATAATGCAGTGACTTTGATAAAACTGTTTATTCTCTGTGACATTTCAGCACATTTAGAGCCCATAATAGCTATAGCTCTTTGTTTCATTCAGCTTGACAGTGTTGCTAGGAACATGGAGGTGGATGCCCTGGAGGAAGAAATGAGTGGAGCATTCTGGCTTGGAGAACAGAGGTACGTTGCATCTTGGATCATTTAGGATTATTAAATACATCTGCCATTTGAAATTAATTGATTTCCTAATTGGTTTAATCACAAATCAAAATAGATGGTGTAATATTGAGAGGTAGTTCTAAAAAGAAATTGAAAGAACTGTTTCATTGTCATTTGATTGGTTATGGGAAAGTTGTGTATAAATATATGTTTATAAAATTCGCCCAGTTGATCAGTTTTACTTCTCTGATCTGAAACCAATACTGTATTTTGTACTGGAGGTTTGGAAATGGAAAAGTTTGCATAATATTCCTGAAAATGAATCCAAGAAAATCTTAACAAACTTTGCTATTGATCATTATTGTAACATAATACATACCTTGACAATTTTAAGTACAAAACTGTTCTACTGTTACTCAACAACATGCTTGTAAACAAATTGTATTTGAAATTTCATTTTCAAAAGATTTCATGCAGCAGAAGGTATTTCACATTTTAAATTCAATCAAGACAAAGTCACCTGGATACATTGCATTGTCCATCTCAGCTGACCTGTGAAGATCCAGGTTAGAATTAGTCTTCAGCATTCCATGCTTGTTGTAAGAGGCGACTAATGGGATCAGGTGGTCAGGCTCACTGACTTGTAGGTTGACATGTTATCAATTCATGATTGCATAAATCGATGCTCATGTTGTTGATCACTGGATTGTCTGGTCCCAGACTCGAACATTTACAGACAGCCGCCATGTAGCTGGAATATTGCTCAGTGGGGTGTTAATATCTAACCAACCAAATCATCCTAGTCTTTCTGAAAAGTGGGTCCATCAGAGAATATTGTGGACTATACGAGTTCACTTACTTGTTCAACTTTCAGTACAGATAAGGGCAACAATTCGTTGCAAGGGGAAAACAAGGGAAACCAAATCAAGATCTGTTCAACATAGTAATTAAACAGTTAACATCCGTTCAGTATTAATTTGTAAAAAAAGATAAATAATATACTGTAAACAATACCAAATCCTGTCTTCCCCTGACTACTTGTACAGTGCACTATATTGTTAGTGTGCAAATGGTTGAAAGGCACGGAATGAGTACTGCATTGTGACATTTACATTTGTGTTAACACATTACAATAATCAAGGATAATGCTATTCATGCTTTGTAGGGGTGTTAAAGGGGGCCTATGTGTGAGACTGTATTGTTATTTAGTCAGGTTTAAATGGTCAAGTGAGCAATAAAGATAATCATGTGTTTTGATATCATTATCAATTAGTCTATCTCATGTCTTTTCAGTGAAACAGCTTCTTTTCATACTCCTGCCTCTGCTCTTCTTGATTCACTCACTTCTGCCCCGGTTCAGTCTACTTCTCACGTTCCTATTCCAGCACCCACCACTACCCACACTCCTGCCCCTGTCCCCTCCACCTCCCACATGCTCACACCTGTCCCCTCCACCTCCCACATGCACACACCTGTCCCTCCACTTCCCATGCAGGCACTGGCCCTCCCCTCCCACCTGTCCCTCCACCTCCCACATGCATGCACCTGGCCCCTCCCCTCCACCTGCACCTGGCCCTCCACCTCCCACACGCACACCTGGCCCCTCCACCTCCCACATGCATGCACCTGGCCCCTCCACCTCCCACACGCATGCACCTGGCCCCTCCACCTCCCACATGCGCACACACCTGGCCCCTCCACCTCCCACACGCATGCACCTGGCCCCTCCACCTCCCCCACATGCATGCACCTGGCCCTCCACCTCCCACATGCATGCACCTGGCCCCTCCACCTCCCACATGCATGCACCTGGCCCCTCCACCTCCCACACGCATGCACCTGGCCCTCCACCTCCCACCACACGCATGCACCTGGCCCCTCCACCTCCCACCACACGCATGCACCTGGCCTCCACCCTCCACGCATGCACCCACCACCTCCGCATGCACCTGGCCCCTCCCACCTACACGCATGCACCTGGCCCCTCCACCTCCCACACACGCATGCACCTGGCCCCTCCACCTCCCACCACACGCATGCACCTGGCCCCTCCACCCCCCACACTCATGCACCTGGCCCCTCCACATCCCACGCACCTGTTTCTTACACACAACCCCTTGCTCCTCCTTGCTCCCCTGAACCTTTCCAAAGTCCTGACTCCATCTGTTCTTCAGCTTTCTCTTCCCCGCATGCTCCATCCACTTCCTTCACTAACATGGATCACTCACACTCTGAATTTCTTTCACCTCCACATACTTTCAATACACCTTCCAACTCGTCTGGCTTTTATCGTTCTGTTCTTTTGGAGTCACCATCGGACTATGCAAGAAATTCATCATGCTGTGGACATTGTAACAGCATGAGGTTTGAAATTCAATACCTCCACCAGGCACTGAACTCTTTGGAGAGGGAGATAAAGGAACTCAAAGTTAGTTGATATATAATGTGTATTTGTGTAAAAAATGGTCTTATGATTCAAAATGATTTTGTAGAGTAAAGTTTAAGTGCATTATTACATTGTACATTTGTTAGTCATTTAATGGAGCATTGTAAAATGTTTCATGTCAAAGTAATTAGGAATGAAAGGCATTAAAAATAGTATCCCTGTGGCTGTTACCTGATGTTTTAATATTGGTAACATGATTCATTTTGATATTTTCAGAACTCCAGAAACACTGGACAATCTGGAGACGACAGTGTAAGTGCTCTATTTCATAATTTTACAGAGGCCCAGATAAGCTGCGTATCCGGGTAAAATATGCAAAGAAAATTTCCATTTACGCATTGAAAAATAATTGTTGCGTACCAATTACGCATTTAAAATGTTAAATACACAAAAAGTTGAAAACAAATGCGTACAGAATATATTTATAAAAATTGCTTGCATAATGAAAAAGACATTGATTGCTATCAAGTTGTACTGTGAGTATAGGACTAGTGTTGTACTGTCAGTATAGGATGAGTGATTTTTAATGAAATCATTTCCCTTATATTTAAGTTGGTTTTGATAAGGTATGGCATAAGGCAGAACATACCTGCTTAGTAAACTTACTCAATGACGTAATACTTAGGTGAGTAAAATGACTGGAATACGCAGTATTACGCACATATCTGAAAGCAGTGGGTAACGGAAAATGAAATACCCACTCAACATTCATAATACCCACTCCCAAAAAATACAGTGGGTACAGTACCCACATGAGCTAAATCTTATTGGGAGCTCTGATTTTACAATAATTTATGTATTTTTTAGTTCTGTTTTGAAGCAAAACAAATGTCATTTAATAAAGGAAATTGACATGTTAGTAAATGAGGGATGTGTACACTTTGTAGAACTCAAACTATTTTACATTGGCAGATACTTGTTGGCATCCAAATACTTTGATGTTGATTCTTCCAAGGGTACCTTGTATCGTGTATTCAAATCTGAACTTGAAAAATATCTCACATATATCCCTTTCTCCTTGGCTCTTAAATTTCTCTTGTTTAGAAGTTCCCACTATCGTTCACTTATAGAAGTAGGTAGGCACAAAATTCCACCCGAAGAAAGAATGTGTAACCTCTGCGAAGCGTGTGATGTTGGTGATGAATTTCATTACATTTTTCTCTACCCTTTCTTCAATCATCAGAAAACTTCTATCCCAAACCATTGTTTAAAAACCCAATGTTTTAAGATTTAACAAATTGTGTAACTGTAAATGAATAAGTGTTTTAAAAAAATTGTATATTTTGTAGTCCTATCGTAAAAGCTGTACAATCTTCCTTGTAAACCATCCCGCCGTCCCATGTGTCCTCAACTGTATATTTGTACCTGTTACGCCGAATATCCCGGCCTGAGCGTAATAAAAGTTCTGTTCTGTTCTGAAGGTTAAACAATTTTTGTGGATTGTGTCAGTGGAAGAACAGGTATTTGACATAAAAAAGATACTTCCGGTTTTTCTCTACTTTCAGTGCTGAGGGTTTGAATATGTCAGTGAAGAATATATTTACTTTCAGATTCCAGCAGAACATCAACAGAAGAAGCATGATCCACAGAACTATACACAGACGCTTTACAATGGATTTCTTGAGGTAGGCTGATGTTCTTCTTATGAAAGATGTTGTAATATTTATGCTTTTCTTTTGTTCTCTTTTACTTGCTTTACAGATTGTTTACAGAAATATATTTGTCACTAAAATGATGGGAAGAATGAAATCAATCCAGTATTTGCTTTAGCTTGCTGGTACACTGCAGAATGTCTGGGGTAAAAATGTAGAAATGGTTTAATGTGGAAGGAGAATGTAGGACAGTTGTTGTTTTAGGCAACACAAACCTGATGAATACAGTGGGAATTGTGATGTGCATCTATTCATCCTGACAATGTCATGAAAACAACAAACTTTATTTTCATTCCCATATCAAAATGTCAACTTCAGTAAGTCTTTGTTGAGAAAATATTTATTGGGGTGCAGTATGCACTCTGCTTATCAATGGGATAAGAAAAACTTCTGAATATTATTTTTCCATTTCAGAAAAATTACTGTCACTAGGTCCATAAAGCAAGTTAAAAATTAGGCCTGAGGTAGAAGAAATTACATTAAGAATGATGGTGTTGTGATTAATTCCTATTATTTTCAACAAGTTGTAGCAATATTAATGTAGGGCTCTTGTCTTCAGGAACAACTTGAAAGTCTTGCCATGAGGAAGAAATCACCTGGCTTGGCAATTGGATTACTATTTCGAAAGATGTTTTCCCTAGAAGAAATAGTTGGGAGGAGCGCGCGTCAGGCACAAGAGGGAAACCTGCCATTGATCAGACCAAAAAGGAGGCATTAGTTGGTGAGTAAATAAAAATGAATGAAACCATAACTTCAATGTAATTACCTGTTGATAATAATGCAACAGTTAAAACATAAAGCTGGGAGGGCCAACCATGATTTGAGGGGTGGTTAGGAGGTGTTTAAAACATGGTATTCCTACAAACCAAAACACATTGCACACGTTGATACAGGTGTTATTTTGAAGAAAAATATGTTTTCTGACACTTGTTAATTGTCCATAACAACATTGATTTGTTGAGCTGAAAAAACACACATTTTTTACAATTATAGAAATTTGAAAAAGGGATCAGAACTCATATTCCATGGCTTGAGTTTCACTTTTTCTTCCTTCTTTTCGTTCAATAGGGATCATTTTGAAGTGCTTTCCTGGTCGCTGCACTGAAGCTGATGTCCACCGAAAACTGGCAGACCTGCTCAAACCATCAAGATTCCTGGAGACAACTGATGAGTGATTTGTCTAGGCTTGCTCTGAGACCTGTATCCTTTTTTTACTTAGTTTATATTTAAATGTGATAAATTGTTAATATTTTCTGCTTTCTTTACATTGGTTTTTTTTTTACATTGTTTACAAATAAAAATTTCTTAAATTCTTAAATGACAGTTTTTGCCTTTTTTGTGCTGGATTCATTTGTTGTTTAAGGGACCCTAACCCTTTATACCTAAATGTTACACCTACATGAATTGTTTCATGAATTGTTTCGTGTAACCTGTTGCTTTTTTGTCTACAGTGTTACTTGTAATGAGTATGGTAAGATTGCGGTATTTCAGCAACAATCACTCGCGTCCGATTTTCTACTGCAAATAGTCATGCGGTAAACTTGCGGCTTTTCTGTGGAAAATATGCGGCAAATCAGCACCTACTCATGCGGCATTTCTGCGGTAAACTTGCGGATTTTCTACAGTTACAGTCATGCGGCATTTCTGCGGTAAACTTGCGGATTTTCTACAGTTAAAGAAAGTCATGCGGCATTTCTGCGGTAAACTTGCGGATTTTCTGCGGTAAATTCGTGCGGAATATCTGCGGCATTTTTGTGGTAGATTTGCGGCATTTTTGTGGTAGATTTGCGGCATTTTTGTGGTAGATTTGTGGCATTAGGGCCTCATGTTAATTTGTTTCTGTTTTCATGCCGCTAAAATTCCACATAAATGCCGCGTCCCAATACTCCGCATGTGTGGCAAAGTTGCGGCATTTGCATGCGGTAATTTCTGTGGAAAAACTGCGGATTACCGCATGTGTTGACTCCATGGAATTCTCAGGACATGAATTCATGGCAGTGTCTCCTCTACAGGGAAGACATCATCCATGCTGTATAATGTACACCAGGACATGAATCCATGGCAGTGTCTCCTCTACAGGGAAGACATCATCCATGCTGTATAATGTACACCAGGACATGACTCCATGGCAGTGTCTCCTCTACAGGGAAGATCCATGCTGTATAATGTACACCAGGACATGAATCCATGGCAGTGTCTCCTCTACAGGGAAGACATCATCCATGCTGTATAATGTACACCAGGACATGACTCCATGGCAGTGTCTGCTCTACAGGGAAGATTCATGCTGTATAATGTACACCAGGACATGAATTCATGGCAGTGTCTCCTCTACAGGGAAGACATCATCCATGCTGTATAATGTACACCAGGACATGAATCCATGGCAGTGTCTCCTCTACAGGGAAGATTCATGCTGTATAATGTACACCAGGACATGACTCCATGGCAGTGTCTCCTCTACAGGGAAGATCCATGCTGTATAATGTACACCAGGACATGACTCCATGGCAGTGTCTCCTCTACAGGGAAGATCCATGCTGTATAATGTACACCAGGGTGCCGTTCCACTAACCGATCTTAACTAAGATCAATCTTAGCAAGTTACGCCAATTTTACAATCGCCTTAGCTCAAAGTTACACCCGTTCCACTAACCGATCTTAGGCCGATCGTGGCGGGTCGATCTTCCACGATCCGATCCAAGCTTAGAGATCGAGACTCTTTCGTATGCGAGAGATAGAGGAATGCGAGGCAGCGTTATCTCCCTTTGCATAGTCTAGCAAATGATAGAAAGTAGTTTACGAACCAACTGAGTGAGTGAGTGAGTTTAGATTTACGCCGCACTCAGCAATAGTCCAGCTATATGGCGGTCTGTAAAATAATCTAGCTAAGATGCATAGCGTTCACTAACATGAGCTTTCATGTTAGTAAGCGTAGCGTATCTTAGCTATATAATATCGAGTCTGGACCAAACAATCCAGTGATCAACAGCATGCGCGTCGATCTGCGCAGTTTGGAACCGATGACATGTGTCAACCAAGTCAGCTTGAGCCTGACCACCCGATCCCGTTAGTGGCCTCTTCGACAGGCATGGGTTAATTATTGAAGTTCAATATTCTAACGGTCCTTCATGGGTATTTTTCCAACCAAGTGTAAGCGTGGAGAAAAACCTAGAGCAAAATATTAAGGGTACTAAGCACCTTGGTTTCAGGTGCAAGTCGCGTGAAACGCTGGGTATCAAGCATAATATAATAATAATAATTGCATATTTATAGTGCGCCTATTCCACATCAGTGGGCATGCTCAAAGCGCTGTGTACAGATCTATAATTTACGCGAGAATATTTACAGCCGAGATTATAAGTAATATCCTGAGAACAGGTTTTAAGTCTGTCAATTGTGTCAGAGCTTTTAATATGTGCCTGAACCTTGTCAATCAGAATAAACAAGGCATTGACGAGGCTATAGCATTATGTAGAATCTGTCAGTGGTCTTGAATAACACGCCTGCCTTCAGAATCCCCCACCAAATATGCGCAGTGAAATCAAGCATATTTGTATCTTTGCTTCAGAACATTGTTCACTTCACGGCTGTCCCTATTCTTAACCATGGCGTTGCAATATTGTTGTACAAATGTGTTACACCGACTTCGCTTCGGTTGTGTTCCCCATGGCGACAGTGGTCAGACTGGCCTGACATTTGTAAAAGGCTTGTTCAGCGCAGTGTTTGTTTACATCACAGAAATATACAAATTCATTTCATGGGGGGACTTTAGGGGCGCGCTCCGCGGTTAAATGCTTTCGCTCTTATTTTTTCACATAGAATAGGAAAGCCACCATTTTGGTTTCTCTCACGATTGATTTTAGCTATCCTAAGTTGGTCATGAGCAACTTAGACTTTGAATCTTAACTTTACGATTGACTTAGGTAAGATTGCTTGAGTGGAGCGGTATGCCGATAAATAGCGTCACACTAAGATTGGGATTTTAGGGGTTTACGATTGGCATAGGGCTAAGATCGGTTAGTGGAACGGCACCCAGGACATGACTCCATGGCAGTGTCTCCTCTACTGGGAAGATTCATGCTGTATAATGTACACCAGGACATGACTCCATGGCAGTGTCTCCTCTACAGGGAAGATCCATGCTGTATAATGTACACCAGGACATGAATCCATGGCAGTGTCTCCTCTACAGGGAAGATTCATGCTGTATAATGTACACCAGGACATGACTCCATGGCAGTGTCTCCTCTACAGGGAAGATTCATGCTGTATAATGTACACCAGGACATGAATTCATGGCAGTGTCTCCTCTACAGGGAAGATCCATGCTGTATAATGTACACCAGGACATGAATCCATGGCAGTGTCTCCTCTACAGGGAAGATTCATGCTGTATAATGTACACCAGGACATGACTCCATGGCAGTGTCTCCTCTACAGGGAAGATCCATGCTGTATAATGTACACCAGGACATGAATCCATGGCAGTGTCTCCTCTACAGGAAGATCCATGCTGTATAATGTACACCAGGACATGACTCCATGGCAGTGTCTCCTCTACAGGGAAGATTCATGCTGTATAATGTACACCAGGACATGACTCCATGGTAGTGTCTCCTCTACAGGAAAGATCCATGCTGTATAATGTACACCAGGACATGAATCCATGGCGGTGTCTCCTCTACAGGGAAGATCCATGCTGTATAATGTACACCAGGACATGAATCCATGGCGGTGTCTCCTCTACAGGGAAGACATCATCCATGCTGTATAATGTACACCAGGACATGAATCCATGGCAGTGTCTCCTCTACAGGGAAGATTCATGCTGTATAATGTACACCAGGACATGAATTCATGGCAGTGTCTCCTCTACAGGGAAGATCCATGCTGTATAATGTACACCAGGACATGACTCCATGGCAGTGTCTCCTCTACAGGGAAGATCCATGCTGTATAATGTACACCAGGACATGAATCCATGGCAGTGTCTCCTCTACAGGGAAGATTCATGCTGTATAATGTACACCAGGACATGAATTTATGGCAGTGTCTCCTCTACAGGGAAGATTCATGCTGTATAATGTACACCAGGACATGACTCCATGGCAGTGTCTCCTCTACAGGGAAGATTCATGCTGTATAATGTACACCAGGACATGACTCCATGGCAGTGTCTCCTCTACAGGGAAGATTCATGCTGTATAATGTACACCAGGACATGAATTCATGGCAGTGTCTCCTCTACAGGGAAGATTCATGCTGTATAATGTACACCAGGACATGAATTCATGGCAGTGTCTCCTCTACAGGGAAGATCCATGCTGTATAATGTACACCAGGACATGACTCCATGGTAGTGTCTCCTCTACAGGGAAGATCCATGCTGTATAATGTACACCAGGACATGAATCCATGGCAGTGTCTCCTCTACAGGGAGGATCCATGCTGTATAATGTACACCAGGACATGAATCCATGGCAGTGTCTCCTCTACAGGGAAGATTCATGCTGTATAATGTACACCAGGACAAGACTCCATGGCAGTGTCTCCTCTACAGGGAGGATCCATGCTGTATAATGTACACCAGGACATGACTCCATGGCAGTGTCTCCTCTACAGGGAAGATTCATGCTGTATAATGTACACCAGGACATGACTCCATGGTAGTGTCTCCTCTACAGGGAAGATCCATGCTGTATAATGTACACCAGGACATGAATCCATAGCAGTGTCTCCTCTACAGGGAAGATTCATGCTGTATAATGTACACCAGGACATGACTCCATGGCAGTGTCTCCTCTACAGGAAGATCCATGCTGTATAATGTACACCAGGACATGACTCCATGGCAGTGTCTCCTCTGCAGGGAAGATCCATGCTGTATAATGTACACCAGGACATGACTCCATGGCAGTGTCTCCTCTACAGGGAAGATCCATGCTGTATAATGTACACCCAGGACATGACTCCATGGCAGTGTCTCCTCTACAGGAAGATTCATGCTGTATAATGTACACCAGGACATGAATCCATGGCAGTGTCTCCTCTACAGGGAAGATTCATGCTGTATAATGTACACCAGGACATGACTCCATGGCAGTGTCTCCTCTACAGGAAGATCCATGCTGTATAATGTACACCAGGACATGACTCCATGGCAGTGTCTCCTCTACAGGGAAGATCCATGCTGTATAATGTACACCAGGACATGACTCCATGGCAGTGTCTCCTCTACAGGGAAGATCCATGCTGTATAATGTACACCAGGACATGACTCCATGGCAGTGTCTCCTCTACAGGGAAGATCCATGCTGTATAATGTACACCAGGACATGACTCCATGGCAGTGTCTCCTCTACAGGGAAGATTCATACTGTATAATGTACACCAGGGACAAATGGACATTTTCAAATATATTTGTCCTTTCAAACTGGGGTTCATCACTGGGAATGAAAACAGACATATATCGCATCTTATAGTCATCTTTTCTCAATACAAAAACCACGTACACCTCTCCTTGGCAACGGTCGGACACTGATGTTGTCGAGGGTCATGACATTTGCAGCTCGGATGATGTCAGTCTGGTAGTTGTGTTCTCGATCTATTGGGTTTCCCTGAAACACACAAAGTGAACATGATGGTAAAGTTCCCCTATCATCCAGTGATCTGGGGGAGAGAGCAGGGTCTCAGACTGGAAGGGTTCAATAGTGACATAAGATATAACAGGTTTTTGTTTGTCTGTCTGTGTTGTTTGACTCACATGTAAACTGACCACCAATCTGACTCACATGTAAACTGACCACTAGTAAGACTGACATGTAAACTTAGCACAAGTCTGACTCACATGTAGACTGACCATTAGTTTGACTCACATGTAAACTTAGCACAAGTCTGACTCACATGTAAACTGACCTCTAGTCTGACTCAAATGTAAACTGACCTCTAGTCTGACTCACATGTAAACTGACCACGAGTCTGACTCACATGTAAACTGACCACTAATCTGACTCACATGTAAACTGACCTCTAGCCTGACTCACATGTAAACTGACCACTAGTAAGACTCGCATGTGAACTGACCTCTAGTCTGACTCACATGTAAACTGACCACTAATCTGACTCACATGTAAACTGACCTCTAGTAAGACTCGCATGTAAACTGACCTCTAGTCTGACTCACATGTAAACTAAGCACAAGTCTGACTCACAAGTAAAACTGACCACTCGTAAGACTGACATATAAACTTAGCACAAGTCTGACTCACATGTAAACTGACCTCTAGTCTGACTCACATGTAAACTGAACACAAGTCTGACTCACATGTAAACTGACCTCTAGTCTGACTCAAATGTAAACTGACCTCTAGTCTGACTCACATGTAAACCGAACACTAGTCTGACTCACATGTAAACTAAACACCAGTCTGACTCACATGTAAACTGAACACTAGTCTGACTCACATGTAAACTAAGCACCAGTCTGACTCACATGTAAACTGAGGACCCGCAGCCATGTCATCTTCTGAAGGACGGCAGTGACACTGTCCAGTTCCTTCAGCTCGTTCTCGGCAGCGTTGAGCATCCGAAGATGGAGACAGCTGGTGATCGGCACTATACTCACCTGGAGGGGCGGGATTACAGTATCAGTATACAGCTGGCTTAACAAACAAAATCAGCACAATGATTTTGTGTTGGTTCATTACACTAGCATTTAAAAGATTCCATATACATATGATGCTTTATTCAATCTCATACGAAGAGGGTGATGGGCTAATGTGCTGGAATAACACTGGCTCAGACAACCAACGATGCAATTAGATTTTCACTCTTTGAATCTCACAGCAAGCTTTTCACTGGAATCAAGTGAAACTGAGACTTAAGTAAATACATCAGACACAGGTGTGTCAAGTAATCAGTGACACAGGTGTGTCAAGTAATCAGTGACACAGGTGTGTCAAGTAATCAGTGACACAGGTGTGTCAAGTAATCAGTGACACAGGTGTGTCAAGTAATCAGTGACACAGGTGTGTCAAGTAATCAGTGACACAGGTGTGTCAAGTAATCAGTGACACAGGTGTGTCAAGTAATCAGTGACACAGGTGTGTCAAGTAATCAGTGACACAGGTGTGTCAAGTAATCAGTGACACAGGTGCGTCAAGTAATCAGTGACACAGGTGCGTCAAGTAATCAGTGACACAGGTATAAAGTGAAATGCCATTTTCAGTTTTTTTAAAGGTCACATGCAACGTAAAACACAACTTTGCAGATTCTGATACCTTTCGGTATGGACTTACCGAAACAAATCATCAAAATGCAAATTCAACTTATAAAGTTGAAAAATAACGCGATGAAAAAAAACACACGAAATCGGAGTTCAAACGATTCACTAATTTTCCCCCAGAGCTTGCGGGAAAAGTGGTTTCAACAGCTGGGCTGCGCTGCGCTCATAACACATGCGCAGTGAAATAGGTTCCCGCAGCCTGGAAGCAGGTTATCCGGTGAATATTCGGTGTGAGCTATTTTTCTAATGTTTTGTTGATATTTCACAGGTGCGAGCTTTTTATATGTTATGACAGTAGATTACCGATTTAACTGTTTATATTATTTCATTTGTCTATTTCACCACACATTCTTCTTACTGAGTCACTTTCTCACTTCGATACTTAAAAGCAATGTCATTATTTAGCGTTTACAGAATTTCTAACTGTGATATAGCTATGTCGTTGTCACAGACAAAACTCAATGTCCGTTTTATTGGCACCTATGTGTCTGCCTGCCTGTCTGCTAATGACAATATTCAATACACAACTTCGATCACTGACCACATGCAATTTGAACTTAACACCTATCAGGCTATACACCATAAGCAAAACGCATTGATTTATGGCCCGAGTTCGGTCTCTGTCACATTATGTCATTACACAGACAGGCAGGTGTGATACTTGTACACATGACATGTTATGATGTCTGTCGATTGCAAAATGTTTTACACAAAAAATGAGCATGTATTTACAAAACCCAACATCTCTCTATATATATACACACACAATGAGCCATGAGGGCATCTGCAAGTGAACCAGCCGTTACACTTGAGTGCACACCCACCTGCTCTGACTGGGTTCGGTGTCCCGGCTGCTTCGTTTCATGGGAAGTAAACCCAAGTACAAAATATTGCACTTTTGATTTGCGATTGTACGCTTATAATTTTGTTTATATGTTTTTTCATAATCAGCAATGTATACTATATGCCATGAATAAGTGATAATTGTGTTTTAATTATGTATGATTTTTTGGTTGCATGTGACCTTTAACAAAATCATCTTTATATTTACCAACTGATTTCTCTGAACATTGAGCTCTTCCAACTTGGGTAAAGATGACAGTCCCTCCAAGCTAATCAGCTGCAACAGGACCATGATGAGGATGAAGATGGTTACATTAGGACTGAGGTTTGGATTTGAGTTGCTCACGTTCATACTGCTGAGGTGGATTTTTATACACAGAGTTTGAAATCCATATACCGTAAACACTATATTAAGCACCCTGCTTCAATACTCACAGGCCACTGTCTTAGTATGGTAGTACATGAAAATGTACAGCAAAAATGTTTCAGTCTTATTGAGGTTACCCATCCACCCAGCTTCTCAGCTCCCCTCACTCACTCACTCTCACTGCTTATCTTCAGGATCCAAGTAACTTACTTTGTTACTGCTGAGGTTTAGAATCCGTAGGTTGATGAGACTTGGCAAGCTTGAAATGTCTCGAATTTCATTCATACTCAAATCGATTTCGACTAGAGACGAACTTGTTGTCAGTCCATCAATGTGCCGCAATGCATTGTGGGCCAGATTAAGGCTGAACAAATGATGCAGCACCTCAATGCCCTGGAAGCTGAAAACATACACAGGCTTAAATATCTATAGTTCAGCTTTTGAAGACTTTATTCGTACATTCTATTTTGTATCATGTCATATGTATCAACATTCCAGACAGTCTCGGTCTGACATCACTTTGAATAAATCTGCCGTGGTGTGTTGTCTGAGTTCCGTGTGTCTGTCTTTAATCAGCCCAACAATGAAGCTGCTTGAAACTTGCCTGTCTAATCTCATGCATAAACTTTGTGCGAACCATGCATGGCCTGATACTGAGAGGAAGGAAATGGTTCTGAACCCAATACTCCATCATAATCAGCAAGTGTAACAACTGGAATAATTTCTACTCTGGACATTTGCTCACGTACTGTACGCAAAGTACCTTTACCACAATTGGTGTCTGATTGGCAAATATAATATATATGTTTAGGGACTGTTCATAATATAGGGCTAGGTGGGCGATAATGATTTTTATGTAGATGCATGACACACACACAAGCAAATGCACGCATGCCATGCAGTCGCATGCACACACATTAATTACGAACAGTCCCTTAATTCACTTCCACAAATGATTAATTAAAATGTAACATGGTTGTATGGTTCCATTATAGGCAAGTGTTTCCATCAACTTGATCTATGTAAAGTAGATTAAACTGCTATATCTTCAATCACAATCCAATCAAAGGGAGATAACCTAGCAATGACAAATGCATTGTGTTTTTCAATATAGCAACAGTATGCATAACTGGTGTGGATTCAGTCAGGATACTTTATGTTACTGAAATCTATGAGGCACATGGTCTTAGTTCAATATGTTGGCATACCGTGTTGGCATGCAGGGTGATCATACAGTGTTGGCATGCAGGGTGATCATACAGTGTTGGCATGCAGGGTGATCATACAGTATTAGCATGCAGGGTGATCATACAGTATTGGCATGCAGGGTGGTCATACAGTGTTGGCATGCAGGGTGATCATACAGTGTTGGCATGCAGGGTGGTCATACAGTGTTGGCATGCAGGGTGATCATACAGTGTTGGCATGCAGCAATGCAGGGTGATCATACAGTGTTGGCATGCAGGGTGATCATACAGTGTTGGCATGCAGGGTGATCATACAGTATTGGCATGCAGGGTGATCATACAGTATTAGCATGTAGGGTGATCATACAGTGTTGGCATGCAGGGTGATCATACAGTGTTGGCACAGTGTTGGCATGCAGGGTGATCATACAATGTTGGCATGCAGGGTGATCATACAGGGTTGGCACCGTGTTGGCATGCAGGTGATCATACAGTGTTGATCATGCAGTGGTTGGCATGCAGGGTGATCATACAGTGTTGGCATGCAGGGTGATCATACAGTATTGGCATGCAGGTGATCATACAGTGTTTAGCATGCAGGTGTGGCATGATCATACAGTGTTGGCATACCGTGTTGGCAGGGTGATCATACAGTATTGGCATGTTGGCAGGGTGATCATACAGTATTGGTCATACATGTTGGCATGGGTGATCATACAGTGTTGGCATCATACAGGGAGGGTGATCATACAGTGTTGGCATGGAGGGTGATCATACAGTTGGCATGGAGGGTGATCATACAGTGTTGGCATGCAGGGTGATCATACAGGGTTGGCATGTCATACAGGGTGATCATACTGTGTGGCATGCAGGGTGCAGTGTTGGCATGCAGGTGATCATACAGTGTTGGCATGCAGGTGATCATAGTGTTGGCATGCAGGGTGATCATACAGTGTTGGCATGCAGGGTGATCATACCGTGTTGGCATGCAGTGGTGATCATCATACAATGTTGGCATGCAGGGTGGTCATACAGTGTTACAAGGTGGTCTAGTGTTGGCATGGAGGGTGGTCATACAGTGTTGGCATGCAGCTGTCATACAGTGTTGGCATGGAGGGGGGTCATACAGCGTCGTCAAACAGTGTGTACTGTGGTCATTACTGGTCATAGGGACAGGCCACAAAACAAGACATTAAACTGGTAAATGTATGAATATCAACAACAGGTAACATTCTCTCCCTCTCAGCTGGGATCCAAACAGGCAAACTTCAGGACATGTGGCTGACACTTCCTGAGGACAACCACTTCTACCCCTAAAGATGGCAACTCAGTAGCAGATCATTCTGCACACTTGTGAACAAAAACAATATTTCTATATCCTGTTTAGTTGTAAACAAACAGCAACAAAGGCCACCTACTTCTTGAGTTTATTGAGCGATGCATCCAGCTCGCGGAGGTTACGGAAGGGGAGGAGACTGTCGTGGGGAAGGAAGCCTAGCTCGTTGAGACTCACATCCAGACGGAGGATACGTTCTGGAGCGTCAAGGACAGAGGGTTGCCTCGGCAGGAAGCCCTCTCTGTAGATAAGAATGAACACTGACAACTTTTTGAAGCAGATATTTCTAAACAGCATTAATGTGACCTGGGTGAGAATTAATTAGTTCAGACTTCAATCAATTATTGTGGGTTTTATTATGTTAATACATAATTAATATCAGACATATTACATACAACTGAATTCCACAAATTTTCATATGATACACCAAGGAAGTGAGTGAGTGAGTTGGGTTCAAATCATAATGTACCGGTATGTCAACAACAGAAACATGCCATGTTCTGTATCTTATTTTCCTACTTAACTAAGCAGCATATAATACAATAGCATGGACGAAAATATGACGAAGAAGAAAAGTGTTTCCACTGTATACTGTGTGTTTTATCTGGTGGCAGACAGCAGAAAGTGGAACAGAATCTAATTTAGTGATTGTTGGTTTGATTGATGTGGGTTTCATGTGCCAACATCTACAATATATTTGGGCTTTCTGGGTTAGAATTGGTCTTCAGCAATCCATTCTTGTCGTAAGAGTTAACTAGCAGGATCAGGTGGTCAGTTTCGCTGACTTGGTTGACACATGTCATCATATTCAACTGTGTTTGATCGCTGCATTGTCTGGTTCAGACTTAATTCTTTACTAACTGCCGCAATATAGCTGGAATTTTGCTGAGTGTAGCATTAAACATCAAACAAAACTTCTCACTGCTAACGATCTGAAAGGCAACAGCATTTATGTCAAATTAGTCATTTATTTTTTCATAACGAACCAGTGACCACAAGAACATTCCCTATCACTGGTAATGTTATTATATTGTTAAGCATTGTGAGAACTCACTAACAAGATAGCTGCTTTAAGACTTAGACAAGTACTGCCTTCTGCCGGTTTAACAGTTTACAGATCAGAAATTGATCTACATGATACACTGAAACACATCGCTGTGAAGAGTTACCTTTCCTTGCCCCATTCAAAGCTGAAGACGAGGGACTTCACCTGGCACATCTTCAAGTCAAGCTGGTACAGTGTGCGATTAGTTGATGCGTTCCACCCATCTGGCACTGTTGTCAGCCGTGAGATGCGGCGTTCAACAAACTCAGGTGTTAAATACGTCCCCATTATTCTCTAAGGAATCACAGGTCTCTACACTAATACTGCAGCACCGCCTCACATTCTTCTCAGGCACCAAGTGTTACTTGGGAGTGTGTGTGTCCTCCATGTTGAACATCTGAAACACAGTTGTAGCACCAGCTTGTTTTCACAAAATAACAGCTTATCAGAGTTTTATGAATCTTACACAGCATTACTGGCTGTACCTACTGGTGAAGACAACTATGTCCTCCCCTCTTTCTTTACATGATGAATACAATCACACACACACTCCAACCTAAAATTCATTTGTCTACAAATGCCTTGTATGAAGATGCTTTTGAAAGAACCTTATATATATATATATCTCCATCCTCACCTTAAAATACTTGGGTTAACACCTAAAAAATAATTCATTGCGTCCTAATATGGAAAATTTATGGCTTCTTACACATGTGAAAGGTTTTATCATGAGGATATTCTGACCCATGGTGTACCGTTCTTTATGCCACACAGAGACAACAAAGTTGACAGCTGAATCAATGGTCTCTGTACATCTTTTTAATTGGCTTTTAGCTTTCCCTTCATTTATCTGATCTTACTTAAGTGAAAGAATTATTTATGAAATTGAAGTTGAAATTTTATTTTAATGCCAATAATCTACAAAAGTGCTGTTCCTCCTACTGTTATGCCTCCTGTAAAGATGACATAGAGCATGATAGTTTCTTAAACAACTTTTTTCTAGTGATTGGTACAGAAAAACACACAGCAGAACTTTATTGTTGGATACAGGGTATTCATTGATATGTACCATACTGTCATTCACTAGACGCCGCCATAGCTGGAATATTGCTGAGTGCGGCGTAAAACTAAACTCACTCATTCACTAGACTATATAACAACATATCCAGAAGGACTGAAAACACCTTGAGGCAGCAATAGAAAGCTAAACCGTATTCCTCAGTAGCCTTTCACTGCCATTTGTTTTGAGTAAGGGATACCGATACCCACGAAAGTGCAGGTGCGTCTTATCATGACTACAAGTATCATAATAATAGCTTGATTGTATTTCGATTAAGCACACATAACTGGTGCATGTATAATGTATCACCAAAATGTTAATTAGATTGTGAAACATTTACTTGTGTTTATTCAAAATGAATGTAGAAAAGCGAGCTTGGATCATCTACGTGTCTTACCACTCGCTGTTTCTAAGGAAAGCGTTTTCAAAGGGGAACGACTCTTCTCCAACTTCCGTATTACAAACTCCGTACAGCGCGTTGAATAAAGGGCGTAGTGAACCCTACGCTCTACAGCAAACTCGATGTCAGTACGTCAGTCATGTGTACGTCAAAACTGATTGTAAAATTTGAAAACGCAAATTAAACCTTATTTTGGTATAAGAGAAGAGAGTTAAACAGTTTCTGTTTTCAAGCATTAGAATTGGTGAGGTGAGATGAAATGGGGTTTGACATCATTTTTAAGTTTAACTTTGCCTGCACGTTAGCCGAGAGCCGCGATGCGGTCCTATACAGTGCAGGGTCGTAATGTGACTGTATAGGACCGCATCGCGGCTCTCGGCTACCTGCACGTGTACTGTACATATGATTTACTGCCTGTATTTAAGCTTACCATAACTACCATACAACATGTGGCTGTGGTGAGTAGTACAACAACTGACAGGGTGTCCACCAGTTCTGGCACAAATCAGATGTATATACACAATAGCTATATTAGGTTTATTTTTGTTCCCGACTGTGTTGTCAGTGGACAACTATAGGAGCTATGGCATATAGTATAGTGGATCATATTTTCATCCTCTGTTGAGTTGTTAAGTTGCTTCTGCCATTATATAAATACAGGCAATCATACCTTAGCGTAGGAATGCTCATGTGTGAAACATGCTTAACACAATTAACACAATAGTTCATTTGCTGTGAATGCGCCGAGCACATTGAGGTATAAAATTTGATATTTGCAGTATGTGCACTGGTTTAGCAGATGACAGTACTAAAACTGAACTTTTCTCGACATGGAAAGACTTTCAGAAAGTACATGATGGTTGGTTATTATGAGGCATGACACAGGGATGTCGTGTCTTGAAATAGCTGTTAACTTGAACATTAATCACACACTTATTTGTTGACTTGCAAGTGGTCACTGGTAAAGTAAATGTTAGTCCAGGGCCTGGCAGACCATCAGAAAGAGGCTGCTGGTCAGAGGAAATGTCTTCCAATCTGACAACCATTTCTCACAGACAGGCACATGCAGGAACATCTGGGGGGCACAGGCTCCGAGAAAACCTTGACCAGATGGTGTAGAGTTCATTGGTGAGAGAAGGTCGCTATCTTCTATGCGTTGCCAACTCCCATTGTCGCATATGGAGACATTGTAAGGAAGCATATCACCTGGAGATGATCTATACAGCGAAGCCTTGGTGGTGGCTCAGTTAGGGTGTGGAGTTGGGTTTTTTTATGGCTGGAGATGGATCTCTTTACTTTAACTGGGTCACTCGATGGTCAACATATCAACAGGAAGTACTGGATACCGCCATCAAGCCTCATTTTGATAACCATCCTCTTTCCAATCATCTGACATTGATGGATGACAACGCTAGAATTCACTGTTCTTGGGCGGTCATCGCCAATTTGGTTCCCAGCAGTCTGTGCTTGTAACCAGGCCATTTAATGACTTAAGGTACAAAAATCGGTGAAATGGTTCATGACAGCTCATTGTTCCACATATTAACATATCCTTTTAGTGAGAATTATTACAGAGCTAAACCGCCGCTAAGTATTCATCAACAAACACTAGGACACTTTAGTCATAGAAGCATAGATTTTATTGACATAAAGATTTCATGTGTTCTCCGAGGTGCTGAAGTGATGAAGTTTACCATGATATCCGACACTGGCCCCCCAAATAAGGGTCAGAAAATTGGCACAGCCAAAGTGATTTAAATAGATTACATTGTGATCTAGGATGCCGTCCGAGATTTCTCTAGTCGGCACATTGGGTTGTCGTGAACCATCTGAAGATTCACTCGTGGTCCAATCAGATCACGGATGTTGTTGATGCCATACTTTATCATTGTTGGTCTGGAACAAATATGTTCATTGTTAATCATAACAATTAGGATTATTTATGACAGCAAGATCCAATGAACTTCTTTGAGAGGCATTTAGAAGTAGGATCAATAAGGAAGGATGACAATATATGGATACCCGGTATGTAATAAAGAAGCTGTACATCCATATATTGTCCAAGCAAGAAAGTCAAATTAACCAGAACCATGCTGAACACTGAGCCTGACAAGCCATCACGGAGACACGGCCTTCAAACTGTCCTCTTGTACAATTGTTGTATCCCAGCGACAACTTCAAGATATCAGTACACCACTGTTTACCTTTCTAGAGACAGTCCCCAGGCGATGACGGAGACATCAGGAGGCAGCCCCATCGGCAGCAGCATCTCCGGTCTGAACACCCCCGAGTTGCCGATCTCCACCCACTTCTCCAAGCCTAACAAAAACAGAACAAGCAACACTCAGCATATGTGTCTGTCTAGTTTCAAGGCCATGGGGTTCTCTCACTTGTAAATGCCGTGTGTCCAAGCCTAGACCTCCGTGGTCCCAGTCAGCAATTTAACACTGTACACAATACATCGGTAACCATGGAAATTATCTACAAGACATCACAAAATCTCAAATCACTATAGCTGTAATGTGTGACGTAGAACAGATGTAATCATTATCTTACCAGTGCTTGGTAGGGATTGATGGTATGACATGTACAGGGTGTCAAGCACGAAAGAGATTAGAGACAATACATGAATATAAAGAAGTGTTGGCACTTTATTATCTGTTGTGTTACAAACAAAACTATAAAAGCATTATGGTAAGAGAAATGTTAGTTTTACACTGAAGTATTGTTTCAGGGTGGCGTTACCTTCATGGTAGCTGAAGATCTCCATGCTGGGCTCTGTGTAGGGGTTGTATGCTGGCTTGAAACGCAGTTTCGTGATACCTGTAAAACAAAATGAGAAATAAGCTTGACCCCCAATAAACATCTGCCTCCTACACTGTCACTTAGGGACTGTTCATAATACATGGTGGGCTGAGAGGCGGGGTGATTTAAAGGTGGGGCGTCACCTATTTTGTTCTGGGGAGGTAGGGGGTCATCAAGTTACAAACCAAAACAGTCATCAAGCAACAAGCCGCACGACCTAGAATCACACAAGGACAAGCAATCAATTTAATTGTTCATGACATCATTTGTTATCAGCTATCACATTTGTCAGTTATCATCTCACTGTAACAGGCTAAGAAGTGAACTGACTACAGGTACTGAACGAGACACTTACCCAGCTTGAGGAAGAAGGCGTGTATTATTCCCATCAGGTCCCCGGGTGTGAGTCCTCTGTCGGCCACCACGCCCTCTATCTGGTGAAACTCGGCCAGGTGGGTGGCGTCCAGGTTCTCGTTGCGGAAAACTCGGTCAATGGAGAAGAGTTTCACTGGCAGGGTGTTCTGGAGGGATGGCGAAACACATAATAGTCAATATTGTACTTTGTCATTTTTCTCATTATCAGATGATATCTGTTCTATTGTGTTCTCAACTAAATTCTAAATTCTCCCAACCTTGTATCTGTCATTAGGGATATAGTACTTTCAGGAAAGATGACCCCATGATGATGTCAATAAACTATACTACACAATAGTTGTTAGGATTTCCCATCTAACACCGGTCTGTTATGTGAGTGTGACACTCAAGGTGATGCAGGTGTATGCCAAGAACACAGGCATGGTGCTGGCAAACCAAGTCATAATTTGGGATTCAAACACAGAATCAGCAGATCCTGGCATAACAAAGAGACTGAAGGCTGCAAAGCTGTAAAACTATTGGGCACCAAACATTGTCTATTATAAATAATTGTCAGTTTCCTTTTCCTTACAGATCCAAGGGACTATAATCATA
>NW_025765984.1:0-79344 GCF_003918875.1 Haliotis rubra
CCGTATATGTATCAAAACTATCACTCATTTGAAATTTACTGGTTCTAACAGATGCTCTTACATTGGTGTACATATTACATAAAGACGTTGGAGTTTGCCACGTATACCTGACTGTAGTAGAACATATAACAGTTTGGATGTATAAACAGAATCAAACCCTTTTCTTAAAGTCTACTTAATAGACAATAATACTTCCCCTTTCTTCCACAGATACTTATGGATAATACTAATGAGAGTAAATATATGGTCCGCTGTAGAGTATTCGTCTCGAAATCCCGCTTGGCACTCAGATAAAAGTTCACGAGTAGATATATAAGACTTCATCACTAGTGGGAAATATTTTGTTCAGTGTACTCAATAATGCAATACCTCTATAATTGTTTGGATCACCCCTTTCACATTTGTTCATAGACTGACATGATTTTGTTTTTCTGCCCTATCCCCTCTGAATTGTGCAGTTTCGTTGAGAATGACTGACGTACATACATGCATATCCTTTATCTTTGTATATTCATGTGTACTTTCTATCTTTGTACTTCCATGCATACCCTATATCTTTGTACTTGCATGCATATCCTTTATGTTTGTACATGCATACCCTTTATCTTTGCACGTGCATGCATATCCTTTATCTTTGTATATGCATGCATACCCTTTATCTTTGTACATGCATGCATATCCTTATCTTTGTACATGTAAGCATATCCTTTATCTTTGTACATGCATGCATACCCATTATCTTTGTACAAAATTAGTGAAATGCTCCAAACATCACCTTTCTTCAACCATTTTCTTCCATGTTTTATTTTCAGTCATCAGGTCACAGAACTGCCCGTTTGAGACGATCACTGCCTCGGTCTGTTCCGCCAGACGCAACAGCATCCTGAACAGTGGGTAAATACATCACTTTAATATGTGGTCAAACTTATCAAGATCATTATAAATTATGGATCAGAAAGATAAGGGGTTTCACAATCGATGACAATAGGGACATGCTTTCTTCCTGTAGTATAGAGCAAAGTGCTGTACGGACTAATGTCTAGCCACATGTGGTATCAACTGTCCTGAATATGAATCATGGTAGTTGAGCTATGACTTGACTGTAGATCTTAAGTCGGCATTGTGGCCAGCTACTACCTACATCATGGTTACAACACGACGTCTCACCTGTGCTCATAGTGCTGAATGGATCTGCCGTGTATGTACCTGACTGGCGTGTAGACCAACACACCAGAATCCTCTAAAAGTTTCAGACGTTCTTGGTCCGGGAGAGGCAATTTTCGGAAGCGTTTCTTGCAAGTTTGTGGTAAAACAACCGACACTTTGTGTCCCAGCTTAAGGAAATAAGCTGCAGCAAGATGGACCCCAGCGCCAGAAAAGGTTGAATGGTGTCCATGTCTGACATACAATTTCCATGTATCACCACATGAAATACAAGATGGGCATTATAGCGTCTCATTTTCCCTATTGCTATGCTGCAAGTATACACGTAGTAGTATATACAATGGGGGTTTTGGACCAGTTCCAACAAAAGCCTCTGCAAAGCCTTATTTCACAAGTAAGGCTTTGGTCGGACCCTTAGCTCTTGCTACCATTACCCCTAGTATAAAAAAGTTTGGGACGATAGCGGGATATGAACGCACCTCACAACCGCACCGGGGACATGGCTGGAGTGTGTTGGTATCCTGGGATTGCACCATCCAATACTGGGCTGCGTCTAACGTGCCGCTATGACACGTTTACCTCGATGAAACAATTTAATGTGAATCGCCTATGATCTCTTTGGTGTTTGTAATAAAGGCTTGCTGGGCTTTTTTCACCCCTTGTTCTATGTACTTTTTTTTCTCATCCTCACTGATAGCAGACTTACGAGACTTGGACCGAATATCTTGTTTCATTTTGTTATATTTTGTGAGTTCAGAGAGGATTGAACTAAACTCCTCCTCTGAGATCTTACTGTCAGTGAGTGCAGTGGAAATACGCTCACTTACTGTGTTCAGCTTTGCTTCGCCAGAACCCTGATCTCGCCGTGTTTCAATGCCTTACTATGCAGTCTGCATGATGCCAACTTAAAGCGCCAACCCTAACACCCCCTGCCACCCCAGCTGTTATTTCAATGCCTAGCACTATAGGTGCGCCACGATATGGCTAACAACCCAACACCTGCCGCCCCAGCCCCATGCTGGTTGCCATAAGGGCAGTATCAGCCCCGCCCACGATATTGAAAGCTCTATGGTACTTCTTACATAGTGCTTTACGCGTGTCGTGGTCTTGTTCTAGTTGGCGTTTTACATCACATAACTGCCTCTCAAACGGAACCCGCTTCACGGTTTCCAGCGCCTTCAAGCTACTTCCCTCGACTGGGTACAGACCCATTCTGTGTGCCTATAATATATTTTATTAGATATTTTTTAATTGGGCTTCAGTTAATGACCGTCCAATATACTTGAAGCTTATAAGCTTTAGATCTGCGTGCAGGGAAATAGGTGAGAGGCTAATAGGTAACACTGAGGTCGCCCTAATCCCCTTGTAGTGTAAAGTGTCTCTAAAATCCTTTTTCGGGTCCATTTGTATAATGAAACGGTGATCGACTATCTCATCTAAGTCTCCATAAGGGTTCACGGGGTAAGAAGGGTCCAGGGGGTTTACGGAGATGGAATTCCAGGTTATTGTCACCCCAGGTAAAAATTGTAGTTTTATAGCTTCAGGAAAGGATACACGGCGTCTGTGGAGACTGAATTCTATGATGAGTGTTGACATGTTGCTCGTTTCATCACGTGTTAGACTAGGATATATTATAGTAGACCCCGGAACGAAATCCCCAGGCAAGACACCGTTGTTCTTAATTTTAGAGATATTCCCATCTTGGTCTAACGAGAAATAAGGTAAGGTGAGGGTAATGTTGAGCAACCATTTGGGTTCTAAAAAGTGGTCGTGCAGGCGCCAATCAGCTATTTTCACCCGCCTATACACGTTGTTTTTCAAACGTAGGACGTATGAGCCTTCCTCACCAGGCTGATCGAATCCCTTCGTGTCTCCTAGGTCCCCGAGTGTGATTTTGGGTAGATGATCAGCCATTGCCGCCCGCCTATACACGTTGTCTTTCAAGTGTAGGACGTATGAGCCTTCCTCACCAGGCTGATCGAATCCCTCCGTGTCCCCTAGGTCGTTAAGTGTAGTGTTGGGTCGATGACTGGTCATTGCTATAATACTATTACGATATAATTTCCAACTGGTTTTCTGATAATAGTTCAGGGGTGCACTTCACCCCATGAAGTGTATGTTGTCGGTAGGGAAGATCTTGGTTAGTGATATCGTTGTCTTCCACGATCGGTGACACCCTGCAGACTGGTTTTGAGTCGACACCCACCCGCGACGTGAAACGTTGCAAGCGTGATACTGTTGTTGTTTCCCCACCTCAGTTTGACCCCCTTCACGATTTCGACATCATTCCCCGATGGTTCCCCTAGGTAGACTTTGATGATCAGTGTTGAGTTCGCCGGTAGACTCTCCAGTATCCTGACCACGCCTTCAAATTCAGACACCAACTGCAATGTCACGTTTTGCATTCCTGCTTTACTCGATAGCATGTGGGCTGCCATACTGGCGAAGTGGGCTGATGACTATGCCACGCCTCTGAGTCGGACGAAGCCACGCGAGCAGGGTTCCATTGTTCACGACTTTGTTTAGGTGGTTGTCTTTGTTATCCGTGAACACGTGGGGAGCCGGGCCTAATATTGAGAAACCAGTCGGCTTTATCGGGTAACAACACCCACTTGTCATCATCGGTGAAGACGAAAGTGTATATGGCTTATTTCGAGGGCGACGGTAGTGCTCTCAACATCGGTTAAGTCGAACAGTTTGCCCCCCAATGATGGGTATATCATCCATTTATCATCACCGCGCGGACTAGGGTGTACCGAAAGTGTTGACAACCGCTCTTGAGGTATCTACTATATCACTTAGGTTGCTAGTACCACCATGGAGGGACTTCAACGCGTTTGTAAATGCTGTTTTCAGTTGCAAAGCATACAATTTACCATCTACTCGGGTCAGTTGAATCCGGCGTGTGTCCCCGAGGTCGGAGATCCCCACATTGATGCATTTTTCAACTTCATTCCAGGACCTTGTGCGCTGGTCATTTTATGTGCAGCGCTATGCTGAGGTATCCTATATTCACGAGATTATGATTTATATCTAACACCGATATTATCAGCTCAGGGATGTTGCCCTGGGTTAACCTCTTATACTGCCGAGGTGAAAACGACTCAGTTCTACCGTCGTTGTATTTCTCCGCTTTCACCGGTAATGCTCTCAGTATAGTGGAAGGGTGACCCCTTTGAATGTTGTCAGTTGTGCTAACCTGGCTGAGATGAATGCACAGCTCTCGGCACGGGTACTAGGCCGGGTAACTTAGTGCCTGTGGTGGTAGTCGTTGGTTTTATCTCGCCAGGCTGCATACCGAAGTGTCCTCGCCAATGGTCGGCCAAGCCTCAAGGAGTTTCTTCCGTTGTTGATTAACACCACTGTGCCGTTTGAGTCGCTCATCTTGAGTTCGCCCCAGGGGTTTGAAGACCTCATCGCTAGAGAGCACACGCTGTGGTAGCCGCCAGTTATCTGGTTGCCAGCGCCACCTACTGAACAGTTTATTGTTGCTAGCGTTGATGTGAGTCCATCAGCGTAGGTAGGTGATATCGCATGACAGCGACTTCGAAGTTGACCCGGACGTAGATCGATCAAGCAGTCGCCAGCTGAACGGCCTCACCGCCGTTATTCTGGAAGTGTTATGTACATGTTAGTGTATATAAACTCATTATATAATAGTTTTAAAATGTACTCCCCTGGAGTGTTTTACCCTAAACTGGACGTAGATTTCCCCCACATGAAGATCGTGGTCGCTGCCGGGTTGTATTTCGACGCCCAGTTCATAGATGTGTTTGATAAGTATAAGTTTTCGGTGACTAACGCTAAGGTAGTTCATGCTTGGTTCAACAACCCGATGCAGTTCTGGCAGAATCAACTCAACTTCGCCGTGTGGTGCGCTACAACGGGGTGTGGTGTGACATTAACCGACACTCTGCATGGACCGCTGAGTCAGTCTGTGTTCATACAGTAAACAACCAGTACGATAGGCGGGCCTACGAACGTATTTGCAACGAATTCGAACTGAACCCGAAGACGGATTGGCGTTTGCCGGGACCGAACCACGGGTTGGGTATCCCCATCGTTCACAACATACCCCTCGTGGAAGCCAGCGAGAAGTTGAAAGAATGGGATTACAAGTCGTATCATCACCTCACAACGAACGAGTGGGATGACCGTTACATGGCATTCGACGACAGCAAGGATTACCGAGTCTGGAGGTTCGAGCAGGGGGCAGCGGATGACTGGAAAAAGTTCATGCTGGACACATCGAAAGGGTTCACTCGCGGCGGGGTAATCAGGTTAAACGACTCGACTCGAACGCATCGCGGTATAGCTTGTTAGGTGCGCAGTTCCAATATCCTAGGTAAGGGGACTGCTTTACGACGCCAGAAACAGTTCGTTGTCAACGCTGAGGATGCTATCAATGCTCCAGTTGATCTCCCGAGTGCCATCAAACGCCACCAAGACGCGGTGTTGGAATATGCCAGGTCGAAAAGCTCCACCACGGTTCGGACGGGTTGTACATGGCTCCAAGCGACATATGCAACTGAGTAAAAAGTGGTGGGCTACAACAACGAAATAGTCATAGCCACGGGCCAAAAGTTGGGCGTCAACCTCTGATGTCAACGCCCCCACGCCCCACCACCCGCGACCATCGGTGAAACGGGTGTAGTAAAGCCACCCCCGAGCCTAGGGTGCACCTAACACACCCCCTGTGGCCCACAATCCAATCAGCAGCATATCGACCGATAAAACAGCTATGGTGGTTGGTGGGTAGCTTTGGGGGCTCATTTGGTTAAAACTCCTTAGCCGCTTTACATATACCAAAACCCGCCACGGCGGCGACAATGGCTGCCCACAGGTTTTGACTAAGCCACGTGGGCAGTTTTAGCCAGGCTCAGCAGCCACTTAAACGATGCTACCCAGGATGCCGGTAGGGCTTCGCGGCCTTACCAGCCAGTTTAGCCAGGGCTTCCCCTAGGATTTCAGTGTTTTTTATCCACTCTTTGACACCACCTGTGGGTGTTGGTGTTGGTGCAGGCATGGGGGTCCCCACTCAATGACACCACCAGGGTTGATATGATGAAGCCCAATGCAGTCAGAATGCTGGCGATGGTGATGCCTTGCTCTCGAACAGGGATCCTCAATCCTCGTCAGCTAGCGCGGTGTCCTCATTTAGGACTTCGATCGATGGTTTCCGTGACTCTACCGGATTCTGTGATCGGAGCGCTTCCGGTTAGAGGAAGCGGATTCCAACCGAGTCCGCTCTCGCCTTCCAAGTTTTTATTCTCTCCTCGATACGACATTTCATATCACCATCCGCTTTGGTGAGTTTTATTTTCTCGCTTGGCGATGTGCTCATCGATTTCATTAAGTTTCCCCATGTTGCTCACGAAGTTCTTCCATTACATGTTTCAAAGGCTTCGTCTTAGGCCTCCACAGTTCCCTCAGGGGAAATTCGAGACCGGCAAGGGTTTGTCATGGTATGCGTGGTTAATATTTTCATACTCGTCCCGACGCTTCTTTAGCACGCTAGTATATCACCTTCATCGCTTTGGGTCTGGCTGCTTGCAGATCTTGGACGACCTTCGGGAAGCTTTGTATGGCGCCACCGTAATCTATGAAGCCTAGTTCATCACGGATCATTGACCACCACCAGGGCTTGATTGGTGAGTGTTGACAAAGCATACGGCTTCCCGTCTTTTTATGATATCGACCCGGGTGAGCCTTCAATCGCAGCGTGCGTCTTCTTATCGACGGTGAACTTGGCATAGTCCCTTCCCAACGGCTTGATGTTGTCTCTATTTTCAACTGCGTCCGTAATAATCGCCGACAAGCAGGCTGTACAAGTTCAGTACTTAAGGGGTAGTGAATGTGGTGTCATCCTCGAATGCCTGGGCACTATCATCCCACATATCATCCATAGGGATGTACTCTGCCATTATTTAGTATTAAAACTTATATATTTCATTTATATAACAATGTACGGTAGAAAACTAGATCCTTTCAGAAGGTCGAGAGATCCTCTAGGCGTCAGAGCCGTGCGCCAGTCGGTGACCATCACTAACAATCCCAGCAAGATAGACCAGAACCAAACGCTGCTGGTTAGATTTCCAAACCTTGGCGAGAATGACCTCATTGTACCAGGCACGGTTCGACTGGCGTTCAACCTCACTTGGCCTCCACCAACGACAAACGTGAGCTAGTGCGGAACGTAGGTCGAGCCATTATCAAGAAAACCAGCATCAAGATCAGCGGTAATGAGGTGCTGAGCATCGACGACAGAGACGTGTTTCACTACTACGGGGACCTCTGGAAAAGCGAGGGAGAACGCGTCAATGACGTGTACCAGGGTATCAGCAAATCGACCAGGTCGCGCATTGGGTATGGCTTCACGCAAGACCAGCTTGACAAGCTCAACGGACGGTGAAAAGGCCATCGCCTGCAAGCGATGGGGAACCGGTTCTGGCGTGCGCCGACTTCGAGGAAGTTGCTTCACGGGCACGCCGCTTTACCAGGTCAGCGCCGGGTGATAGGCTTGAATACGAAGCTAACGTTTAACGACTACAGCAAAGTAGCGCGTGACGCCGAACGGTGATGAGGCCAGTTACGCCATAGACAACATCTCTCCTGAAGTTCGACATGGTCACTAGCCCGGAGCTGGCCAGGCAGGTTCGGAAGCCAGTACTCTGGGAAGATGGCCATCCTGTACGACCGCGATACTGAGGCATAGATCAGTGCATGCAGATAAGAGCGACACTGTGTGGAATATCAACCTGAATGTGCCGCACGATCGATGAAAGGCATCCTGGTCAGTCCCCCGTGAGGATTACGAGCCGTTCCGGAGGGACAGCGAGAAGTTTTTCAACCCCGCAATTGAAAAGGTGGAAGTGACCCTAGAGGGCGTGCCCAACCAGCTGTTCAGTCATGGTATGAGACCATACCAGCAGTGGGAAGAGATAAAAAAGCTACCAGCCAAACAACACCCATACATAACCAAAGACCTGGACCTATCCTCCGCGCAGATCGGTGAATACCTGACCACCAAGTACGCCCTGTGGTTGGACATGCGATCCACGGATGACGATAAACTGCATGGTAGCGGTCGCCGCATAGATAACGGCAGCGAGGGGATAACCATCCAGATTACCAAGAAGGCTCAACCCGCGGGCAAGTTGAAATTATATCTGTACGTTATTATGGACGCGCAACTTAATATAGACAATGGGAGATTCGTGCAAGCCATCTATTGATGGCGGTAAGCCATCATCTAGTAGGCAACTGCCTACTGATTTGCCTACTGATTTACCACGCCGAATTCCACACTGTGCCATAGTAAAGGGCAGACTGGCGTGGGAAGACCGCTTTCGTGTTGGATATGTTGGAGGGGTACTACTGGGATGTGTTCGACAACATCGCGTTATCATGTGCCCTACTCTGAGTATGAATAAAACGCATTACACGGAAAAGACCTTTGGTGATGACGGACCCGGACGCATTACACAGAGTCGACCCGGGAACACGCCTGCAGGACTGGTTGAAAGCTTACCATATGAAATTTAAAGGGAGTAGACACTGTTCATACTGGATGACTGCAGCTAATCGCGAGATAACAAAAAGAGAGACATGCTATCGCACCTGGCCTTCTGGCCGGCATGCAAATCACAGCGCCTGGGTGCTAACGAGAAGTTCAACTCGTGTTGAAAGACCTAAGGGAGCAGACGCGATGGGTGGCCTTATTTCACCGCAAGGACAGGGATTCGCTCAAGAGTGTTTAAGAGAGAAACCATGTGATGAGCAAATTAGAACGGAACGGGTGAAGAAACAGTCGCTGAAACTAAACACGCTAAGCTCGTGCTCAAGACCCACCAACCAGTAGCCTGTAGGGTGTTTTAGCTTAGCAATGCTCAGCAATGCTTAGCAACGCGTAGCAAAGTTTAGTAAATGCTAAGCAAAGCTAAAAGTAAAGCTAAAGCGTAATGCTTAGTATAAATACTTAGCATTTAGTTATAGCTATGGTATTTGAAGTGTTTTGTCGTGGTGCAACTTAACCTTCATTTCTGTGTTTTGCCTGCATCGGGTATTATATAGTTAAAACTAAATCTTACTTGTTACATTATAAGATGGAGTGTGATGAACTGCTCGAACAATTGTTGGTAACCCCAATCACCACAGGTGGACGCTGATAAGCCGAGAGAAACTGGTGGCGTTGGCTATTGCTGGCTGCAAAGCCAAACATTACTTTGGAGACTACACTCGATAAAATTCACAAAATGTCAGCTGAAGAAATCGACATAAACTGTACGCTAGATACTTAGACCCGCCTCGAGCAGAGATGACAAGGACAATAGGATCGGCTATGACCCAGATATACACTGGTATTGCGTCATACTTCCTTCCCATTCCCCAGGAACGCCGACTTCACTTGTGGGAAGACCTTGAGAAAGACCCTTTTATCGAACACGCCTTGAGCTCTATTAGCTGCGAGCTGTACCACAAATATGGTATGTTGTTAGCCCCGGTTACGGCGGCGATTATTACGGCAAAGCAGTGTCAATTTGAGAGGAAAAATAATAATAATAGTATAGATGGATGATGCACAGGAGGAGATGGGGGAAACCCCACCCCAGACCCCTTCAGAGGGGATCCCACAACTGGGGGAGACCCCAAAGTTGGGGGAACCCCAACTGGAGGTGACCCCTACAGTAACCAGGCAGAAGAACCCTAAGAGAGTAGCTGCCGGTAAAAAACGGTGGTGTAACCAACATAAAATTATCAGGGTGACTCACCCTACCCGACTCTTGTTGGCTGTAGGCGTAACTGCTGCCGTGGTTATCTCGTGGTTATATACACGACACAGGGATCCCGGGGAGGGAACCCCTCACAGGGATTCCGGGGAGCCCCCAAAATTAGAGGTCAACCCACATATCATGTTATAATTTAATATTTTATATCATATACATAATGTCTGAGGGGAAAACGTTCGGCCAACGACGATACCACGCCACAGTGGTCGCCAGTCTAGCCGTAGGATACGCCGGTTGACTAAAATGGTGCTTAAAACAACCAACTATCAAGCTAGATTTCAACCTGCAGGATATGGGTATGCTTATAATGAACCTTGGTATGGCGATGGCTACAAAAGACATCCTAGTAAAACAAGGGATACTACCTGAAAATATTATGAAGTAAATATAGGATGGCTACGCATTGCCATGCGATGGTTGGTGGGGCGTTAGTAAATGCCCTAGCATTTTCCCGAGTAATTTCCTCTTCGAAACTACGAGAGTCACATCGCGGCTGAAATACAGGAAGAAAGAAAGCGGCATAATCGCTATTGAGAAATTACAGGACGCACAACCGAAAACGTTAAAAGACGCTCCAGAGGATCGATTACATTAACGAACAACCAGGCGTGAAAACCATGCCGTTCAAGACATTCCACGATGTCACGACGCGAGCGAGAGAATACTTTATTAGCAGGTAAACGGTTGGAACCACTGAATAAACCCACACTCGCCAGTACTTCACACCATCCAAGGGACAAATGGACCGTGAACTGGTATTCATAGGGTATAGCAGCGACGCGTTGGTTCTAAGTAAACAATTAGACCAAATACTCATATAAGTATGCTAAACATGAGACCTGCTCCATACCGATGCGAATACATACTTATGGGGAAGAAAGAAGCCTGTGGTAGGAAATGCAGGACTAGGGGTACTGTTGGTTCCACATGGGAAGCCCTAACCACGCGTGTTCTGTGTGTGGTATAGGGGTTAAAGGGCACTACTGCTTATGTAAAGCTCACGGGCTTAACGTAGTCAGACATCATCTCATCTACGCAGAATAAAAAGGCCTACATAAAAGAACGTAGGCTAATTTCTCAAGATAGTAGTGTAAGGCTGGTCCCTTTGACAGTGGCCCAGTTAGAGATTATAGACACCTACGATATAGCTATGTTTGTGGAAATTGAGCCCAGGGAAGGTTGCCTGAGAAGCTGGCAGATGGATGTGGGGAAAAGTATAGATATCAGTGTCCTCAAAACCCATGATTGTTAGTGAACTATATAGGGGGTGCTCGTTTACAATCATGGTAAAAGTAGGGGTTTGATGTGCCATGGGCTGGGCACACTTGGAATTACTTTGATGGGGCTTAGTAGATGTGCATGGGGATATAGATATACTTGTTGACTCTAATTCGCTACAAGTAATACAAAACACCCTACTATACTCGCGATGTTCCGGTGGGCGAGGGAATAATCGATAAGGTGTATCTAGATTTTTACCTTTTACGGCGGCCCAATTAGACATTGATCTTCATAGGTGTGTACGCTAAACTATGACTACTGTTGGTGAACTTAAGCTGGTCGCCAGGCAGAGGGGTGTAATTGGGTATTCTCGAATGCCCAAACCAGCATTGTTGAAATTACTTGGGTTTAGAAGCCCTCCTACGGTAAAAACAATTAAAAGCTCAAGCAAAACAGCTTGGATTCATGGGTTATTCAAACCTGGGGAGAGCCGGTTAATCGCGATTGTTATCACATGCCCCTCGTGGCAAAACCTCCCACTGTAAAACAACTGAAAGTTCAGGCACGTGATTTGGGGTTAGGGGGATATTCCCGCATGAGGAAACCACAGCTTGTAGAACTATTACGCAGAATAGAGCTATTGACCTACAGTTCGGGCGCACTGAGCCTGCCAGGTAGGTAATTATTTAAGAGGCTGGCGATGCATGTTGATAGGAACATAGATATTATAGATATGAAGCCTCTGATAGTTGATAAAATAAACCAGGAACTAAACAGTCTAGGGAAGTATCAAATTTCAAATCACAGTGAAAATGTCGCCGATAAGCAGGCAGGAAATGGGGTCACTGAGTACGCTCGGCCTTACTCCGAGGGTAAAACAAGAGGTTGTCACGATACAGAGACCATTGACGCATCAATCGACACCAGTTTTCAGCAGATAATGGAATACCTAGAACGCTACACACAATTTGGGGGTCTGGGTGGAATGTAGATAAAATCGATAATGTCTATCTAGACATAGCTAACTACGTTGATGCCGCTCAGAGGCGGGTCATACTCTAGACTTGCCCCTACTATAGGGAAAACATGCCATGGTCAATGTCAAGAATAGAGGAGACGATTGCCTGAGGGTAGCTATCAGGTCAGCCTTTGTTTCCAGCTGACACCTCATTCAGACAGGTTTTTCAGCTATCCCCAAGACGATGCAGGGCTCAACTGGGATGGTATAGATGAACCAACCCCCCATATCCCCAGATCACTAAAATAGAAAACAGAATAATTCAGCTATAAATGTCTTTTGGACACGAAGGTAACACAACAATAGTGCAGAGTCAGCCCGCTAGGGGAACCCCAACTGGGGGACATGGGGGTGGGAAACGCGTTATCAATATATTCATGATCCAGAGAGGTGACAAGTACCACTCACGCTTTGGATAAAACACTTTAGCAGGCTGTTGTATGACCAATCGGCACACAGAGAAAAGACCCACTTCTGCTTAACGGTGCCTACATGGCTTCACACGAGCTGATTTATTAGAATCCCACCGAGGATTGCCAAGGTGTGGGGCAGACGGCTATCACGAGTCGACATGCCTAAAAAGAAGGTGACAATATCCTAAAATTCGTAACCACAAGAACCAAATGTCACTGTGCCTTATATCATATACGCCGACTTTGAAGCCTTGGTCAAACCTGTTACAGGCGGGGGTTGGGGGTACTCCACAGGTGAGAGCTTCACCACACACAAAACACAGGAGCATGAGGCCTGTGGGTTTGGATATAATGGTCGTCCGATGTGATGGGCAAACGAAAAGCTCCAGTAGTGTATAGGGGCCCTGACGCTGGGCTGAAAAGGTTTCTTAAGTGTTTGCAGGAGGAAGAAAAATTATTAGGAATGCATTGTATAGGGTCGCCCCATCGTGATGACCCAAAGCTTCGACAGGCTAGCTCACGCCTGTAGCACTAACTGCCACGCAGTGTGACTCACCACTGAATGGGGATTCCGTGAGATCACCGCCACGTAACCGGTAAGTATAGAGGCGCTACCACAGCGCTGCGGTAACCTCAAGCTTAGAATCAACCCTAAGACAATAAACATTCCCGTTGTCTTTCACAACTTGAGAGGGTATGACTCTCACCTTGATCATGCAGGCCATTGGCGAAAATCGATGGTAATATAACGTATCCCCAACAACATGGAGAGATACATCTCCTTCAGCTTAAACGGTCTTAGGTTTATAGATTCAGTACAATTTCTATTGTCTTCACTAGACAGTCTGGTCAAGGCCAATGATACCTTCCCTATTACCGATCGATACACAGACGCCGAGACTAGACCCCTGCTTATGAGGAAGGGTGTGTACCCCTATGAGTACATGGATAGTTGGCCCAAGTTCGCGAGACCAGACTACCCCCATCAGAGAATTTTACAGCAATCTGACAGACTCGAAATATCCCAAGACGCATTACTCGCGACGCTATTAATGTATGGGATAAACTGGGTTGTAAAAAGCCGGCGATGACAGTTTGAGACGCGTTTAGGGCGACATGTTTCAAACAGTATAAACTCGACCCCGCATGGTATTACACCAGCCCAGGTCTGTCGTGGGATGCCTTGCTTAAAAAGACCGGAGTTAAGTTGGAATTGCTTACAGATTATGACATGCACCTATTCATTGAGAAAGGCTTGCGAGGTGGGATCTCCATGGCAAACCAAAACGATGCGAAAGCAAATAATCAATAATACGTGAAGGGCTACGACCCTAGCAAGCCAACCAATCACACATTCTCTCGACGCCAACAACCTGTAATGGCTGGGCTATGAGCCAGTATCTACCCACAGGGGATTCGAATGGGTATCGTCCGATTTCGATGTTATGAGCATCACACCAGATTCAACAAAGGTTATATCCTCGAGGTTGACTTGGAATACCCCAAGGCATTACACATCATCATAACAACAGCTACCCCTAGCCCCTAGACGTATGAGGGTTAACCCAGACTGGATGTCTGAGTACCAACATAACTTGTTAGGTGGGCGGGTGGCAGACGTTGAAAAACTCGTGCCCAACTTAATGAATAAAGACCAAGTACATCGTTTCACTATCGCAGCCTACAGCTGTACCTGTCGCTGGGTATGAGGCTGACTAAAAAATACACACAGGGTGCTCGTGTTCAACCAGAGCCCATGGATGGAGCCCTACATCAGAATGAACACAGACCTCCGAAAGCTTGCCACCAGTGACTTTGAGAAAAATCTCTACAAGCTCATGAACAACTCGGTGTTCGGGTAAGACTATGGAGAACCTGAGGAAACGCGTGATCGTGAAGCTGGTTCGGTCGAATGAGGAAGACAAGCTCAGGAGACTGATAGCCAGTCCGCATTCAACCGTGAAAGCAAGATATTCACCGATGATTTAGTTGCCCTACACATGAAGAAAAGCCACATAAAATTCAACCGGACCTGTTTACGTGGGGATGAGCATCCTCGATTTATCCAAACACCTGATGTACGACTTTTACTACAACGAAGCTTAAGAAACAGTACGACGACAGGTGCGAAGTGCTGTACACTGACACGGATTCCTGCTGATGGAGATTCGAACCGAGGGCGTAGTACGAGGACATGAAAAACACCTCGATTTTGTATGACACCAGCGACTACCCCAAGGGGCCCATGCCATACACAGTACGGTAAATAAAAAAGGTCCTGGGTAAGATGAAGGACAAGTGTGCGGCACGCCCATAGCCGAGTACACATAGGTTTGAGGCCTAAGATGTATTCCATACTGAAGGCCGACAATGGTGAGATCCCGAAGGCTAAGGGTGTTAAGAAGTGCGTGGTTAAACAACACATCAAACACGCCAGATTCAAGGAAGCCCTGTTCAAGACCCGTACCTTTAGACATAAAATGAACACACTTAGAAGTGATGGGCATAAGATATAATGGACTTACTATAAACAAGACGATCCCTGTCGCCGATGGACACTAAACGCTGGATAGCTATTGATGGGATAAACACGTGCACGCCGCACGGGCATGAGAAAATTGAACCAAAGAACATAGGTGTATGTAGGCGTACATGTCACGGAACCAGAGAAAGTTTGAGGCTATTTACTATAGCCCCATTAGGGTACTGGAAAGGAGCTAGCGCTGTAGATAAGCTGGCTAAAATGGCGCGAAAGTACCGAGGAAGCCAAAGCGCTGGCTTGAAAAACAAGCCCTGTGGCAGATCTATTTACCGCACCACGCCGTTGCCTAGAAGGAGGTTCGGTATTAACATACCTAATAGCGTTCACCAGGCAGACCTACTGTTCCTACCCCACGACAAGAGGTATAAGTATGCCTTAACCGTAGTGGACGTAGCCAGTCGCTACAAGGAAGCCGAGCCCTTGACCACGAAGATTCTGCCCAGGTAGCCAGAGGATTCGAAAGATATACAAACGCGAGTCCGCTGACATGGCCAACAGAGCTGCAAGTTGATCCCCGGGGCGGGAGTTCATGGGCGCCCGTGGTCACAACTGCTAACCAAACACGATAAGGTCAGAGTGGAACGGCCGTAGCCCATCGCAGCCAAGCCATAGTTGAGAGATTTAATAGGACTTTGGCTGAGCGCTTATTCGGACATCAGTATGCTAGGGAGATGGCCACCCCGGGAAAACGATCGACTGAATGGGTCGTGAGGTTACCCAAGGTGGTGTCGGCAATCAACCATGAAGTCACCCGGCTCACTGATAAGAAACCGGCAGACGCTATCAAACTAAAATCAATAGTTGCAGAGTCGGCTGCTCCATTGCGTGGAAAAAAGAAACAGATACCAGATAGGGCCCTAGTTAGGTATCTATACCAGCCTGGGGAACACGAGGGTGATAGCCGTAAGCTTGAGCCACCGATCCTATATGGTCAGTCAAAACTTACAACATAGATAAAGTGGACATCAAAGCAGACGAGCCTAACTTGTACTACTTGAGGGATGGGCCAGGTAGGGGGTTTGTAAGAGCGGAATTATTGATCGTACCGTACGGCACAGTGTTACCTCCAGTCAACACGGCATAGCGGTGCCCCAGGATACCAACACACTCCAGCCATGCCCCCGGTGCGGTTGTGAGGTGCGTTCGTATCCCGCTATCGTCCCAAACTTTTTTATACTAGGGGTAATGGTAGCAAGAGCTAAGGGTCCGACCAAAGCCTTACTTGTGAAATAAGGCTTTGCAGAGGCTTTTGTTGGAACTGGTCCAAAACCCCCATTGTATATACTACTCACGTTGTACAAAAAAAACACTTCAGCAACATTTTGAAGGAAATCAAAAACTGACTCAGGCACACAGCCGTTTAGAAAATCAATAGTATGTGATTACGATTCTCAGCATTTGCAATTCCACCTTGTCACCCTTGTTTCTCATATTTTGTACTGCATATAACTTTATGACTATGTCCATCTCCTGAGCTACACAGAATTTACTTACGAATACGCAACATTACAGCCATCAATGACTATATGCCGCAGGTCATCTCGCTGTCCACCACTGGATTCCTGTGACCGTTGAGCCCCACCTTGCACTTTGTATTGCTCTCCGTGGACAGAAATGAGTGGTAAGGTCTGAGTGGGCTTGACTTTCATTTGCACGTGTCTGTCGCCATGATGAACCGAGGCGAAAACTGGGCTTGGATACCCAAGTGCTCTTCGAGGCCCAGGACGGGTTAGCTGACGCTGTGGCCACCCGGCCTCACTCTTGTCCTGTTGTGACATATATCGATGTGTTGTGGAATTCCCAGCTTTTGACAACGGAAGGTGTTTGTTTATCTGAGTTGTCACGGTATTGTGAGGTCGAGGTTTTGTCTGACGAAGAATGCCCCTTGGCTCACACTGGGTGTTGTAGTTGAGTCCACGTTGGGGGGACTCACCTAGGTGTTCAGCGCTGACCTGCAGTGTCCTGTGCGCCTGTTTGTATGATGGCCCAACGCCTGTTGTGGCCAGCGTCTTGGCTGTACCAGCTGAGTACATATATGCTGTTTGCTCTACTATCTGTCAATGAAGTATACGAAAACAAACTGATAGGTGCCAATAGTGCTTTAGTACATAAGACTTGCAGCATGTGACCAGTATTGTTGGCCTGACATATAATTTTATTTCGATCATTATTTCTGAGCTTATTTTAGGTCTTACAGATTGTGACATGGTTTAGAGGTTGACAGGTCCTAGCTGGAAGGCTACTACTAGTACTACCACAACTGTTGCTCCCCAACCAATACTACTTCTTTGGCCACAACATACATTACAACTACCACAACTGTTGCTCCCCAACCAATACTACTTCTTTGGCCACAACATACATTACAACTACCACAACTGTTGCTCCCCAACCAATACTACTTCTTTGGCCACAACATACATTACAACTACCACAACTGTTGCTCCCCAACCAATACTACTTCTTTGGCCACAACATACATTACAACTACCACAACTGTTGCTCCCCAACCAATACTACTTCTTTGGCCACAACATACATTACAACTACCACAACTGTTGCTCCCCAACCAATACTACTTCTTTGGCCACAACATACATTACAACTACCACAACTGTTGCTCCCCAACCAATACTACTTCTTTGGCCACAACATACATTACAACTACCACAACTGTTGCTCCCCAACCAATACTACTTCTTTGGCCACAACATACATTACAACTACCACAACTGTTGCTCCCCAACCAATACTACTTCTTTGGCCACAACATACATTACAACTACCACAACTGTTGCTCCCCAACCAATACTACTTCTTTGGCCACAACATACATTACAACTACCACAACTGTTGCTCCCCAACCAATACTACTTCTTTGGCCACAACATACATTACAACTACCACAACTGTTGCTCCCCAACCAATACTACTTCTTTGGCCACAACATACATTACAACTACCACAACTGTTGCTCCCCAACCAATACTACTTCTTTGGCTACAACATACATTACAACTACCACAACTGCGATTACTTCTAATATATTGTGACTACTTCTACAGTCGCTATTACTACAACTTATACAGCTGCTGCCACTACTACCACCACCACTACCGCTGTCTATAACTATTACTACTGCTCCAACTGGCGTTGCTACTATTGCCACTGTAGTTACTCCTAGTGGTACACCTACTCCGAGCGTTGATACAATAACTACTACTACAACCACTAATAATAATAATTCTGCTACTGCTACTGCTACTACTACTACTACCACTACCACTACTACTACCACTACTACTACTATCAATTCGAAGCCAAAATCCCTGATCCAAATTTGCACTGCTAACGTACTGAATTTCTATTTTATGACATGGTGTACACAATTTCAGGCACCAAAACACACAGACACCTTCACCTTTCCGAGACACCTACGCCTAACTGCCATAATGACCACGTACATTTGCGTAGGGCAAGCATGGCTCTTGATTCTGATATTCTACCAGGTTATAAATCAGACCACTCAGCCATTAGCTTCACTTTTTCAAATACTATTAATCAGGAAAGAGGGAGGGGCTATTGGAAATTTAATACTTCTCTACTGTTACACCCTGAATATGCAGACTTAGTTAGATCAATTCTGAAGGAGACAGTGGAAGAATATACAGATAATGATCCTAATGTCCAAAATGTTTGGATTTTCAGATTTATTAAAGAAGGTTCTAAAATGAATATGTTGTCTCTTACCATGAAAAGAGGTGTTATCACATGTATACCTAAACTCACTAAAAAACTGGAGACCAATTACTTTACTACATGCATTGAACATACGACATGACGATGTCAACACATAAACATCCGGTCAAGGGGGGTAATTCTGGAGCGCTATCATAAAGGCGTGCCACTAAAATACTGTTGATCTAAAATACTTCTTCACTCCAAATGTGACCCACAACCAACACTCAAAACTTTAAACATTGTGACTCATAATTATTATCACCTAACCAATGTTATTACAAATTACAAAAAACACACTCTCGTTACACTCTCCCTCTTAAGGAAAAGCAATCACAGCAAAATACTAACATAATAAGATGACACGTAATAATATGAATAACATGAGAAACATCTTGCAGAAATACTATGATATAATGCAGATACAAACATACAGCATCAAGTCATTATACATTTACAATCTGGAAAGTGTATCAGCACAAACATTGTCTTTGCCTTTAATGTGTCTAATCACAAGATTGAACCCTTGCAAAGTCAAACTCCACCTCATAAGTCTTTGATTCTTGTTTTTCACTTTATGAAGAAAAGTCAAAGGACTGTGATCAGTAAACACCTCAATTGGCAAAGTAGTGGTACCTAGGTACACTTCAAAATGCTTCAAAGCTAGCAAAAGACCTAATGTCTCTTTCTAAATGGTAGAATAATTTCTTTGATGCTTGTCAAACTTCTTGGAAAAATAACACACTGGGTGATCAATTCCTGAATCATCCTCTTGAATCAGGACAGCACCTGCACCTATATCACTTGCATCAATTTGTAACTTGAATGGTTTCTCAAAATTGGGAGCCTGCAACACTGGAGAATTCATGAGTATGGCTTTGACTTTTTCAAATGCAGTCTGACAACTGCTATCCCACTGGAATTTTACCTTTTTCCCCAAAAGGTTGGTAAGTGGTGATACAACATCTGAGAAATATTGACAAAACACTCTATAATAGCCTGCCATACCCAAGAATCTCATGAGTTCTCTCTTAGACTGAGGTACTGGAAAATGTACAATAGCTTTAACCTTAGCATGAACTGGCAGTACCCCTACAACGTGCCCTAAAAATTAAACTTGTCCTTCCCAAATTCACACTTTGCAGTCAATTTTGCTTCAGACAGTCTGTCAAAGAAAGCACGAGTTCTCTTCAGATGGTCTTCCCACTCCATGTCGTAATTGATGACATCATCCATGTAAGCTTCGACACCATCAAGACCAGATGTGACATTGTTGACGAGTCCAAACGGCATCACTTTGTATTGATTCAGTCCATCTGGTGAAGCGAATGCCGATATTTTCTTTGCACGGTCTGTGAGTGGAATCTGCCAGAAGCCCTTCAATAAGTCAAACTTACTTATATATCTAGCTTGACCAATGCGATCAATGCAATCGTCCACTCTCGGTATTGGATACGAATCAGTTCGTGAGAGCGCATTGACAGCTTTCATGTCAGCACAGCAGCGCCAACCAACTCCACCACTCTTCGGGACAAGAACACATCACAGCAAAAATAACTTAGTTTCCGTTTTTGAGGAAACCTAACGGATACTGGGTAATGTAGGTTTCCGCCAGGTGTCAGTATCCGGAAACAGACAATGCGAGTTTCCGCATAGTTTACAAAACTGAAACTAACAAATCTAGGTTTCCGTCAAGTTTCTACAACTGAAACTATCATTATGCGTTTCCATTTAGTTTCAGTTCGCTGAAACATTCAAAGAGAAATGACTTTGTTTCCGCTATTGCGGAAACCTATTGGATACTGGGTAATGTAGCAGGTTTCCGCTAGGTTTCTGTTGGTTTCAGCTTAGATGAAATGGCAAACTTATAATTAGCTTTGTGCTGTTCCATTGGGGGACTATATTTACTTACTGTTACATTTGCAAGATAATTTCTGTTTACAGAATCCAGCTAGGGTCAATGCAGGAAGCAAAAGTACTGTTCGTGTCGTAGTCCCTAGTATGTTGATCAACCTTCAGGTGTTGGCAATCTATAGCTCATTTTTATACTGTACCGGTAAAGTGTTTATGGTTACATGCCAGTTTTTAGTGTACATTTGTGATAGATTAGTTATTTTACTTTCGAAGACAGGTAAGTATATAAGTTTGTTTTTATTTCATGTACACATTTACAAATTTAGAGTTACGACTTTCATAGTCACGATATGGCTACCGATGTAACTATGCAACTCACTCACTACCATTCTGCATAACTTGTGAATGTACCATTTATTACATTGTACTTAAAAACAACAAACACAGTGACACATGCACTGTTATGAATCATCTGTTTCATTATTGTGAATAGCTCACATTTCAACAGTACTCAACAATGTGTATGTATGTATGTATGTATGTATGTATGTATGTATGTATGTATGTATGTATGTATGTATGTATGTATGTATGTAATGTATGTATGTATGTATGTATGTATGTATGTATGTATGTATGTATGTATGCATGCATGCCCATATCAAAAGGAATTTTCAGCATTGGAGAAAACAAATTCTGTATGAATATGCAAATACAAATATGTCAAAACCCTACAACATTTTCACGATATGATGAAATGAGGTCTACTAGTGCAGGCATAACATATTTGCTGTGGTATTTATAAAACAGATTTCAAATTCAAATTCAAATGTTTATTGTATGAAAGGTCATGGGCCCATATACATATACATGAAGTGTACATTTGAAGCTGTCTCAATGTATCTTAACATATACACACTAACAATCTCACATAGTAAAGACTTGGCAACTTGCTTACAACCATGAAGCTTCTGTTGCACTCACACTGAGCAGCCAACAATCCTCTGATGTGGTACATATGACGCAGAGCCTAGAGTTGAGCCTGAGTTTTGCCACACAGAGAAAGGGGAAATATAACCAAGTTGATTACAACAAGGCTTGAACCAGTCCACAACCGCAAACAGATGGTGTATGCTCTACTTAAGATTTGTGGGTGAATATGAATAGTCCTGGTTGATGTCTGGCACAACATCGTTGCCATCCTTATCATCCCACACAGACTCATCATCATCCTGCAAATACAATACATACAATGCTTAGTAAAACTGCAAAAACAGCCAAAGTAACACATTTATACATATTCATAAACATGCACAGTGGTACATCTGATCACAATGAAATTATATAATTAGAACGACTAATTTGTATATGTAACCAACATATTTTTTTTCACAATCACAAAGGAAAGATATGTAGTATACATGTATATTGTATCTTCCATTTGACATGTCACTTATTTTATTGATCGGTACCAGAAAATAGTAGCCAACCCAGTATTCTGAAGCAAATTGTTGTAATATTTATTACTGTTACTGTACTCATATTCAAGGTACCATCTACTACCAAATCGCCAATTGAAATCGAAACATAGGTAAACGGTACATACATATTTTTAAATAGATACGAATTATGTTTAAACACTGAATGTAACACCTAATTATATATGTGATCTTATTCAAATTGAAATGACCAACTCAACTGAGAAAAGCATACAAAACCTAACATTTCCCATGAATGAAAAAAATCGTGGGTATTTCTTAGTTTTATCAACCCTCTAAGGAAACATTCCCAGCAATATAGTAACATAAAATATTATTTTTATGTGACCTTTAATTTAATTTAAAACTGTAAAATGTGTAACACAACTTATTCACTTTCAGTTACAGTTACATATCTGGTATACAATAATTACACGCTTGCTTGACAACGGTATAAGAATCCATACCAAACGTCAATCATATATAATAAAGAAGTTGTTCTCCATAAACTCTCTTACTTTCTTATTTGTCACCAACTTCTAAATGCCAATCAAACAAATTACAATAATTAAATATATTCATTATTGATATATGATGGATAGCAATGGGACAGATCAAACTGAAGTCGTTAAATGAAACCTATGAGTGAAGTATTTTGGATGACTAACCTGATGAGAAACTGCCGTCCATTCCAGATCGATTCCTTGTTTCCTTGAAACAAAGCGACTGGCAGTCTTGGGACAGAAAACTGGGTCTTTTCTTGGAACTGAAAAACATATCAACATATTTTAACTTATGAAAGTGTAATCCCATATATAACATATGTTAAACTTATGGTTACACTGGAATCCACCGACTGTTACATTTTTGAGTGATTATATTTTTCACAAAAGATAAAGAAATTTATTCTATGTATCTATTTAGTGTTTACTTGTTTTTGACTAAATGCTGATGAATAAAAATATTGTTTTAAGATTTCCTTTAATGAAATTAGGAGAGCATGGTATGGTGTAACTATAAATGATTACCAAGCCAAGCCTCTTGTCAATCTCCAACAAGTCAGTGGATCCACAATGCATTATCTGTAAATTGAAACAATGATTCTTTTAGAAATGTTATACGTGACTTGTGTCAATGCATTGTAAGGCTAAGAGGTTTAATAATTGATTACATAAATTATTACACAAAGCTATGAGTGTAAAGTATATGTTATAATTGTTTTAATGGTAATAAAATGATAAAAAGATGTACTGGTATGATTGGATAAATACACGCCATATAGCTGGAATATTGCCGAGTGGGAAATAATACTGAACTTCGCTCACTTAGATATATTGAGCTGACATCACATATAATTAGATAAGTAAACTAATAAGACAGGGAATAGTATACGTAGATCTAGGTGTAGAACTGAAAAGAATGAACATGAGCATGTCTAATACACGTGCATGTTTTGAGCTCAATAGGTAAATTACTTACACGATGAAGTTTTCGTCCAGCAGAGCATATATTGCCTACTCCTGACAGGGTTTTGAAAAATCACCTATTTGCCACTAACACAATCTCTCATGAGTAGGACTCATGAAGCTCGATGAGGACTTTTAAAGTAGCGTGAATATGTTTTCAGATTTATTCACTTCTCTAGGCCTACATGTTGATGCTTGACACTGAGGAGGAGCAATTAGTGCCCATAATGCGATGAGAAGACCCTTAAGCCCATACAAGCCCACTGTTGTCACTTTGGGTACTCACATTCAATCTGCTCATTTCCACCTTTCACGGTCCCCTTTGATGTCGGCAATGTAAACAAATAAAACAATGGCGACGGATCAAATCCACGAGACTACCTAAATCATTATAAAAACACACAGCTGACATTTTATGTGTATAGTGTATGTTTATTTTGTTTGTATAACGCGGAAAGATATTGTCAAACTGTAATGTTAGATTTAGATTAAAAAACAACAACAAAGTGTTTTTCCCGTGAGCCTTTGCGGTCAGCGATTTTCAAAGCGCCTCCAGTTACCCTCAAAGCACTGAAAGAGAGAATTAAGCTACCTGGAAAGAAAAGATGGAAATGGCAGCGAAAAACTTCGCAAAAGTACCCCGACCCTGTCAGGTAAGACCAATTTGTTTTGTTGTCAAATAACGTTTTATGAATTATTTACTTTACGCACAGAAAATCCGGATTGGTAAACAAGTTAATCTATCGAATTACGACCAGTGGCCATAGGTATTCGCCACTGTGCATTATTCGACTTACATGTTAATTTGGTGCAGCTAGAAATATGTCTTGAATTTATTTGATATCCGTTTGATATTGTTTATATTTTGCACATGGGTTCTGAATCATCTCAGCTTCAAAGACATAATTTTCTCGTTTTATTTTCAATTCAATGTGTGTCATGGTTATGGCAATTTTAACATGGCGGTCTATGGGGAAAGAATACGCCAATGTTGTATATATGTTGCTCATGTAACTACAATGCGAGGAAAATTATGTATCTGTGACCAAGATTATTTCCTAACAGCCTGCATAATTTGAGAACCAAATATGGAAAACTGAATTAATGAAAATTACATAGCTACACTAAAATAGCATGCAAGTCTATGAGAATTTTGCCGACTGACGTATATTTAAGTCCCCTGACTGTATGAACAGTTTTGCACGAACTATTTTCAAAGGTTGGTGAAGTAAAATAAGTGTCTATCTAAAAATATAGCAAATAGATTGTATATTAATTGATTTGTTTTATTCATTTAGGCTGTTGTGAGGAAACGTGTCACGACCACTCCTGGAAGAAAAGATCACCCTCTCTAACTGAAGGTATGTGTTTATGGTACTATGAAACATAGATGTAATTTCACTTTGAATATTTTATTATTATGCTTCCCTAGATACATTTTCACAAAATGAACCATACTCAAGTTACATTTGCAAATGGATTTGAATAACCGGTAACTTAATCATGATTTCAAATTGGACCAAATAAACTTCACACCTGTGTGAAATGGCAGTAAAACTGACCCCTTGATTTTACAATGCCGTAATTACTCCAAGGTTATGTCACATGAGATAACTGAACTTCATTCATCAGGATGTTTATGTCAGGCCGTTCACTTACTCATTGCATAACCTTAAAGTGATAAATCTGTAGTTTGCTTGTTGGTATAAATGTCGCTGCAATTGTTTGGGGGTTTGTTAAACCTCAAATGAATGAATGGAGAAATGCAAAGAAAAGTAACGTGTTATTGTTTATTTTTTTTTCAGCTGATGATGAGTCTGCAGACTGTATAACGAATGACCAAGGATGGTCAGCTGAAACATGTGTGAAGGTAATTTTGACCTATCTGTAGTGACTTTCATTATAAGTAGTAAATAATTTCCAATTAATAGAGTAGAGACAAGGTTTATGGATGTCAACTCCTTTATTATGTGAAAACATGTTTCAGAGTGAATGTTTACCCCTTCGTCAGGTGTAAGCATTCACTCCGAAACATTGTGCTTTCACATAATAAAGACCTTGACATACGGAAACATTCGTGTCTTGTATTATTCACTTCTAAATACACCTCAAAGACGTAATGGTGTAAACATACAGTCACTACTGGGTGAATATACTTGTGCCTTCAACAATACAACTGCCTGACTGAGTTTGGTTTTCGCCGCTTTTAGCAATATTCCAGCAACATCATGCGGCGGTGGACACCACAACGTTGATGAAAATCTATTACTAGTACCATTATTACTACATAGAAAATGCAATAAATGCTCAGATATTATATATAACATATTACTACCTCTGGTCTGGGAACCATGTAACTCCAGAGCAAAGTTTGTATAGATTCTGTGTCCTCTTTAGAAAATAAGATATTACATTCGGTCAATGAAGTGTGATGAATTGCATAATATGAGTTGAGAAAACTAGTGCAAAGTGTGATTGTTCAATTTAGTTCTCTTTTATTCAAACTTACTTGTGGATTACTCATTTTAAATCATCCTTGGCATTGTCAGTTTCTTGTTGATTGATGTTTGTGTAATTCATCAAAATAACCTAGTAATTCGTTATTACCTGCCATTTTCAGAAACTTGTACAACGCCTAAACAGACTTGCATCTATTGATTGGCCAGATAGACAATAGAAAAAGGTAGCGACAACACTCACCATAGACATGACATCACCAGTCGTGAGTGGCGAAGATGGCGTGAATTAGTTGCATTCCGCCCCTTTGTCTGTGAGTCCAGCAAGCTTATGGCATATACGGCGACACTGGACTTGGAAAGAATCTACACCTCCACTGCTCGTCCAAGGCCAACAGGAGGACGAGGATGAGGCATCAACCAAAGTAACAGAGGGATCTCCACCCAGGGATGCCCCTTACAGGGCCCACTGACCAGCTCTTGCAATTTAATTGAATTTATTTTCAATTTCATAATGTAATTTTTATTTTATTTTTGTATTGTAAGCTGTATGTTGTGTTATTGTATATCATAGTGGATGTCTGGCTATAGTTGTGACATAGAGTGTGTGGCTCAATGCCAAGGCGTGCAAATAAATGTCCGATGCAGCTATGTTTTATTACTGTGTTAAGTTGTATGTTATTGTTATTTTTCATCATTAGCATGATTTTAGAAATAAATTTCGTATCTAACATGCTATTTCAAAATAATAAGTGTATGAAAGTTTAACTGATGAAAAATTACAACTTTGTTATAAATGATATATGATTTCTAAAACTGGATTGAGTTATGCCAATATGTTTTGCCCTGTTCTTTAGTGCTATATTACTAGTTATATGTATGATCTTTATTTGCCTTAAATGCTAATCCATACCATGTTGAGAAAATAAAACAATGAATCTTATTATATATTCTGTTTTTCTTTTAGTAAATGTCATGATAATAACAAATTGCTTATATTGTTTTATAGAAGAGTTTATGATATAAATAAAGAAGAATGTTTACATTTAGCTCTTTGAAACGCATATGAAAACCTGTGAACCTGAAATTGAAACCGGTAACTGAAACTATGTGGAAAACTTTGTCGGATTGTTGGTAACTGAAACTATCACGGAAACTATGTCGGATTGTTGGGAACTGAAACTATGCGGAAACTATATCGGATTGTTGGTAACTGAAACTATGCGGAAACCTCTTGGAGTCTTAATAACTGAAACCTTGCGGAAACCTGATGGATTCAAAGTTAACTGAAACTCAACGGAAACTTCTTGGAGTGTGGGTAACGGATACCTTGCGGAAACCTGTTGGAGTGTGGGTAACGGAAACCTTGCGGAAACCCTTAGAAAGTGGGTAATTGTAAGTTTCCGTTATTGCGGAAACTCAATGTTAAAGAACGGAAACTCACTGGATTCTAGGTGGAAACTTAAGTTTCAGTCCACTTTCTACCAGGTTTCCGCATTGCGGAAACCGAGTTATTTTTGCTGTGCATGGTGAACTCCACGGACTGTCACTGGGTTCAATAATGTCATTGTCCAGCATGTATTTCACTTCTTTCCGCAGAATTTCACGTTTCACAGGGTTCATGCGATATGGGTGTTGTTTTACAGGCAGAGCATCACCTACATCTATATCATGGCTAACAACATCAGTTCGACCAGGCACATCAGGAAATAAATGAGAGAGCTCATGAATCAAATCTGACATTTGAACTTTCTGCTCAGGGGATAAATGTGATAGTTTCTTATCAAGGTGAGCTTACACATCAGAATTTCTTAACTTTGGTGAAACATTATCACTAAGGTCATCAAACTTCACATTGCTTCAATACTGTCAACATGTTCACCATTGTCTTTAGTACAATCAGTAACAGGGGAGTGTGTGGCAATACAATTGACCTGTTTGTTTCTAACCTGTCATATTTTTTAATCATGTTTACATAACACAACCTTTTTTGTTTACGACGGCCAGGCGTCAGGATGACATAGTCTGTGTCGCTAACCTTTTTGTCAACAACATATGGACCTTGATATCTAGCTCTCAGTGGTTGAACAGGAATGGGAAGTAAGATTAACACTTTCTCACCATGAATGAAATTTCTCTCTTTTGACTTTCTGTCATAGTTTTGGTTCATTTTTGCTTGTGAAACTTTCAAGTTTTGTCTGGCCAACTCACATGCTTTCGAAAGTCTGTCCCGAAATGTAGACACATAGTCTAAAAGATCGATCTCAGGATTGTGATTGAGCCATTGTTCTTTTAACTGTTTTAGTGGCCCGCGCACACTATGACCAAATACAAGCTCAAAGGGAATAAACCCTAAACTTTCCTGAACTGACTCCCTGACAGCAAACAACAACAAATGCACACCCTTATCCCAATCTTTCTCTGTCTCAAAACAATAAGTCTTGATCATATTCTTCAAAGTTTGAAGAAACCTCTCTAAAGCTCCCTGTGACTCCGGATGATAAGCACTAGACTTAACTTGCCCAACACCCAACTGGCACATAGCTTGTTGAAACACCTTAGACATAAAGTTTGAGCCCTGATCAGACTGAACAACATCTGGCAAACCAACTAAGGTGAAAAACTTGATCAAAGCCTTGGCAATCAGAGGAGCAACAATCCTACGAAGTGGAATTGCTTCAGGAAATCTGGTAGAAGCACACATGATAGTGAAAAGATACTGATTACCAGACTTAGTCTTAGGTAGTGGACCAACACAATCAATAATAACTCTACGGAAAGGTTCCTCAAAGCCGGTATAGGTTGTAAAGGAGTGGTAGGAATTTTCTGATTTGGTTTTCCAACAATTTGGCATGCATGACAGGTTTTACAAAATTCAGCCACATCTTGTCTCAAACTGGGCCAAAAGAAATGTGCCAGAATTTTCTCACAAGTTTTGTTTACACCCAGATGACCAGCCATGGAAACTTTCATATGCCAATGAAAGTACTTGTTTTCGAAATAATTTCGGAACCACAATTTGATGATACAGTTTCCATTCATCCTCCGCGGGAACGTCCAGCGACCTGTATTTCCCCATCAGAACACCATCCTTGAAGTAATAACAAACTGGAACCTTGCTAACCTCCTCAAAAGAAACAACCTTACTAGCCAACTTCTGCAATTCAACATCCTCATCCTGCGCACTAATAAGCTGCTCTTTGGAAAGAATGTGATCACCACCTGACAAACTATCAGACTTATCAAGAAGACCTGAAGAGTTACTACTCTTTGATGATAAGTCACCAGCCTCTACCTCACAAAAAAGAATGATCCATGAAAGTATCTGACAAATCATAAATGGTATCATTCGGCAAAGAAGTCTTGGAAGAAATGCCTTTCGACATTGAACGAGTCACTGCACAAGAAGGAAAATTACCCTGAAATTCATCCTCCAACTTTTCTGTACTAACTGAACTCTCCGGAGAAACAGTGACAATGGGATCAGCACCAACCTTGGCCCCCAAAAGATCATTACCGATCAACAAATCGACACCCGGAACTGGGAGAGAGCCAAGAACACCAACTTTCACCTTACCAGAAATCAGATCTGAAGTCAAATTCACAAAATGGAGAGGAGCAGAAGAATTGCCACCTATACCCTGAAGCAAAACATCCGAGTTCGCTGAAGACTCATCAGAAAAAGGCAAAATATCCTTCAAAATCAGAGATTGAAGAGCTCCAGTATCCCTCAAGATAATAACGGGCCGTGGGGTAGAATTATCTCCCATAAGCGACACAGAACCCTTAGAAACAAAGGGCAAAAACTCCTTCCGAACTACAGAATCTGGGGACTTACTCTCACAAAAAAACTCTCCTCAGAACCACCTGGAAAGAAAGGCTTAGGTGCGATTGACACAAAAGCATTTGGGGAACCTGCAGCCTGATTTTTAAACTGGAGTTTGTAACATGCAGAAATAAAATGACCTGGCTTTTTACAATATGCACAAACATGATCAGAACCACTGTAAGTCTTAGGCTTAGACTGAAAAGAATGTGACTGCTTGTCACAAGAATTTGAACCTGTTCTTACACCACTCTAACCTGCATGTCCTAAAGTCGTACCCGGGGAAAAGACCTTTTGGCAAGAAATCTTGGTATAACCTGGAGACCTAAAAGAACTCTTGTGAGTCAAACAATAATCATCTACCAACATCGCTGCCTCATGTAAGTCATCAACCTTATGTCCATCCAAATACGTCTTGAGATCAGAATGAACACTTTGCTTGAAATCTTTTCTAATCTTTGAAGACTTTTCTAACCTTTTCAGTTCAATTTCCAGTTTTTTTAATTCTATTTCTTCTTCTTTCTCCGTTTCAAACTTTCTCATGTCCATTTCTTCTTTTTCTTTTCTATATTCCATTTCTTTTTCTATTTCCATCCTTTTCAGTTCTAATTTTTTCATTTCCAACTGGTCAGAACATTCCTCCTCAACCATTTCCAGAACTTCAGGTCCAAAAACTCCCTCATCAATATAGTGATTCAACACAATTTTCAAAATCTTAAATTTCCTCATTGCAGGTATGGCCTCAAGTTTGAAATGTGCAGAAATTTGCAATAAATCTGATTTGCGCAATTCATTGACTGTCTCAAGGTCAGGGGACTTAAGCAACTTCCCAAGTTCAAACACCATTTTGCTGGTTTAACAATTAACTTCTTGCAAAATTGCAGAAATTTCAATATATTTCACAATAGATCTCAAATGTCAAATGAATTCTATCGCGGACGAGCCCCCAGTTTTGTTACGGTTAAATAATTGCCGTGACAAAAGGTTTAAGAATCCCCTTTGAACCACCAAAATATAACACAGACAATTCTAAAATATTCAATAATATATTGAGCAAACAATGAGCAAGCTACAATGAATCACAATACAGATTTCTAATACAAATCAATTGAGTCACAAATTTAAAGTTATGGGTCACATATATAAAATATTAACTCACCAGAGTCTTGGTAATCACAGTGAGATCAGATATTGTAAATGGAGCTTGTTTACAAATGAAAGCAGTCAGGCACGAAGTGTCAGGGTCAGACAATGGCGTTGTGACGAAGGCAAACAACGATGGGCAACTCCAGTGAAAGATCCATGTAATTCCGTATGTTAGTCCGTGTGTCAGTCTTTGCATTGCACCACACAACAGCTAGCCTTTATATACACTGACACAGATTCTCGAACTTTCCAGCAAAGCATGGCTGTATCATTCACCTCTTAGATCTTTCTCGAAACGTGTTGAACATACGACATGACGATGTCAACACATAAACATCCGGTCAAGGGAGGTAATTCTGGAGCGCTATCATAAAGGCGTGCCGCTAAAATACTGTTGCCACTGAACATATATGACTCCAAATGTGACCCACAACCAACACTCAAAACATTGTGACTCATAATTATTATCACCTAACCAATGTTATTACAAATTACAAAAAACACACTCTCGTAACATACTGAACTCTTTTTGGAAGATTCAGATGAAAGTTTATACGCTATTATTGAAATTCTTAATATTTTTTAAGGCATGTCAGGGTTAAAATAAATATGGATAAAACTAAAACAATCTGGATTGGCTCTAAATCAGTTAGCATAGATATTCCCTGACAGGATTTGGATATAGAATGGCAAAGAAATTAATTGATGTTCTGGACCAAGTTGTATAAACGCGTAATTATGTAATCATCAATTAAACACTAATCATTGATTAAATTCTTAATGTTTGATTAGTTAATGAAGTGTTTAAATACGGTTGTATAAACCCTTATTTAAACACCTATTAAGTAAGTATGCCTCTAACAAAGGTCCCGTCATTAAACCATGATTAACTAAGGGGAATCCCCTAATTATTATCCATGATGCATTGCAGGTAAACACTCATCTATAGTCTGCATAATGGCTGCCGTCAGAAATCGCAGTAAAAACTTTGAAAGTTGTGAAATACAGGCCTAGTTGAAGATCATATCAGTGTGTTAAACAGCAAACTGACTAACTCCATTACTAATGACAAAAAGAAGCAGATATGGGACAAAATAATGTCTGAGCTCAATAGCATTGGGGTGAGCAAAGAACGTCCAAAGAAATCAATACCTAATGGAACAACATGTTTCAAAATGCAAATAAAAAGTCTTTTCAGACAGAATATGGTCTACTACACTAAATGTGTCAATTTCTTATGTAAATATTATTCAAACAATCAAAAACTTTCAAAGAATATATAATGTATACCCTATATCCACGTATGAAATGATATTGAACAAAACTAAATGTAGATACTGAAGTCAGTTTCATGAAAAAGTATCTGAACTATACGCAAAATACACATCATAATACTGACAGTGTAATCGGAAGGATAGGGCGATTTTGTTTACTCTTGTTCAGCCGACCTTCACCTCAAAGAAAATTGCCTAATACATGTATGTGCAACAAGGTTGAACGTATGACATCCCTACTGCTGACAGATTTCTTACAAAATGGCGACTTCGCTGACAAGGGTACACAGGATTTGGCGAGGACTCTTCCCTTGATTCAGGGATCATTTGTACATAAATATGTGATGTAAGTAATCAGAATTATTCTGACTCTCTGTGTATTGTTATATGTTTTTATAGTTTTCATTGGATAAATAAGAGAAAAAGCCAGAAATGCTGATAATTACCGTTGTCGTTCTGCGTTATTTTGCATCAGTCATGGCGTCACGCTGCACGGAAACCTTGATAAATTCTTATGAATTATCAAATCATTGCATTGTATCTGTTTTTAATTTCCTATTTCTTGGCACGATACTCTTTCCATGCATATTCTAAAGATATTGAGCTATTGCAAGCACAGAATGGACGGCTGGGTGTCGGACAATTCCAGAAAATGCTACGCAGTGTAAAATCGGATTTGTTCTTTGTTTACATTTCAAACAAGTGCAATCTTTCGAGCACAATGTTCGTTTTCACCCCAATATCTTTCGTTTTATTTCATCTAGACAGTTGGTATTGGTGACAAAGACCATTTGTAATTTGATTCCAAAATGTATATAGGGATTTCAGTGGTGTATTTCTAGCAGCTGAATATGAATATACGTGATGTAATTGGTGTCTCAATACTGGCCTTCGCAAAACGTGATTTTGTAAACAGTACCCAATATGGCGGAAAACGCACTTCGGCGTTTGTTTAAGTGTATTTTCGAAAACATCCCAACCGATTCTAGGTTCATCGGCAACGTTTCAGAATTAGCATTAGTGATTTTATGAAAAACTGATATCAGTGATCATTACTATGCTATTTTTGAAATTCTATATTCCCAGTAATTGTCAAATTTTCACATTTCAAAACTTACAGCAAATAACTCTGTGAATCGCGATTACATATTGTGTCAAAAATGGCGACACGACGAAGTCTATTTTGAAAGGTTATTTTAAGCACTTTAGTTTTGTCTGATTTAATAGTGGATGGTATCAAGAAACAGGGAATTTCCCGCAGAATTCAAAACTGTGAAGTATATTTGTATATAAATATGTGATTTATTTAGAATTTTATTGAACTTCAAAGTGAGGGTTAAAGAGGAAGAACATATATGTCCCTGTGGCACCCGGTGGGGGGTTAATTAATCCGTTCCCGAAAATGTTTCTCTTTTCTCCGACGTCCAAGTTGATGGAACATTATGTCGTCTGCCATGTTGATACAGCTACTGATGAGTTAATGATACCCCCCAAACCTTCATTAGCTTAATGATGGATTAATGAAGGGATTCCTTTATTAAGGGTTTCATGCAACTGAAGATAATCAATGATTAACTAATCATAGTTTAATTAACGATTAAAGCTTTATTAAAGTTTGATACAACCGGGTCCTGGGGATTAAATTTACTCCTGATTTGAATGATATTATGGGTTATCAATACAAGAAAAAGACTGGAAGAGATCAATAGACTCCTATCAACATGGAGGAAAAGGCATTTAACATTAATTGGTAAAATTACTGTTTTTAAAACATTGGCTATTTAAAAATTGGTTCATATCTTTAATACTTTGCCAAACCCCCCGGAAACAGTTATTACTTCACTTGAGAAATTAGTTTATAAATTTATTTGAGATGACAAAATAGACAAAACTAAACGGAGCACATTGAAAAAGGATACTATTGAAGGAGGCGTGTGCATCGTTGACATTAAAGCCTTTGTTAATGCCATGAAATTGTCAAGGAACATGACAAAATCAAGCTTAAATAATCCATGCATTTTGTCCTTTGAAGGATATATTAAATTATTGTGAAAATGTTCAGGATATTGCCGAGGCTAAAGATCCTCTCTGGAAGGATGTTCTTAAGGCATGGAAGCTATACTGTAACAAACAATACCATAGAAGAAGATAACATTAATGAAATCTTAGCTCAACCCATATGCCTTAATCATAACTTCATAACTTTGATCATAATTTTTAGCCCAGTATCTAATAAAATTATTAGATACTAAAAGGCTATCAAAATTTTAATCATCAGAGATTTATAATATGAACAAGGTTTGTTATATTTAGGAGATTTGAAAAAATAAATACGATGTAAAGGGTACACATCTGGATCTTAGATATGTTTTCACATTTCATCTGAATCTTGGAAATAATCTTAGAAGGATACAGACATATACATGGCAATGATCTCATTAATAATCCTCCACAAAAGAGATTTGCTTACTCCTACAAAAGGTTCGAGGAATTTTTATAATAAACTGGTATCTGACAGTGCTAAACCATATATATATATGTAACAAATGGTAGAACCGATTTGATGATATTGATTTTGAATGGCAGAACTTTTACTTTTATTAACTTCTATAGAAAGATTTAGGGACATTAAGCTCCTAGACTTTCAATATAAGTTCCTACCAGTGGAATTATTCATACTGAAAAAGAATTGGTGAAAATGAAATTAGTTGACAATGCATTATGTTCTTTCTGTAATGATGTGTATTAGAGACGTATGCAAGGTTTATTGAGGAATGTGATAAAAACCAAAACATTTTGGATTCGCCTTCAAAATTAGATTAAAGAAAATATAAAGAAACTGAAAACTGAAAAAAAATTCTTGTTTGCTGTGTGACTTAAATTTAGGAAAAGATCCACTAGTAAATCACATAATCATCTCTGTTGAAAGACACATTTACATTTGCACTAAACAAAAATATTGGATAGTTTCTCAAAGTTTTTATAAGATACATTCAAGGTTGAAAATTGTTATTTCGAAAAGAAATAATAATTTGGATAAATTCTGGTCTCCATTATTCCCAGTGTTTGAACTTGATGACCTTTGTTAACTTTTGATATTTTCTCGGTATCTATTTGAGAGCCCTGTTATATCTGCAATGTACATGTATATGTACTTTGTATACTTTATTCCTTTCTTTTTTTTCTTCTATTTATTTCCTTTTTTTAAAACAAAACAAAACAAAAAACACTAGGTGTTTAACTGATATAACTGTACTTTGTGTTCACCTGATAGTATTGTACTGTGTTCAGCCGATATAACTGCACTATGTGTTCAGCTGATATAACTGCAATATGTGCTCAGCTGATTGAGAAAGCTGGAATAACTCGGTGCGCCTAGTGGCTACAAGAGTTGTGTACTCCCCAGGGAGTTAAGATTAATAATACGATGTGCCGTTGAGACTGACATAACTACCATGTGTTCAGCTGATATAACTGTACCATGTGTTCAGCTGATATAACTGTACCATGTGTTCAGCTGATATAACTGTACCATGTGTTCAGCTGATATAACTGTACCATGTGTTCAGCTGATATAACTGTACCATGTGTTCAGCTGATATAACTGTACTATGTTCAGCTGATATAACTGCTATAACTGTACTATGTGTTCAGCTGATATAACTGTACTATGTGTTCAGCTGATATAACTGTACTATGTGTTCAGCTGATATAACTGTACTATGTGTTCAGCTGATATAACTGTACTATGTGTTCAGCTGATATAACTGTACTATGTGTTCAGCTGATATAACTGTACCTATGTGTCAGCTGATATAACTGTACTATGTGTTCAGCTGATATAACTGTACTATGTGTTCAGCTGCTATAACTGTACCATGTGTTCAGCTGATATAACTGTACCATGTGTTCAGCTGATATAACTGTACCATGTGTTCATATGATATAACTGTACTATGTGTTCAGCTGATATAACTGTACCTATGTGTTCAGCTGATATAACTGTACTATGTGTTCAGCTGATATAACTGTACCTATAATGTGTTCAGCTGATATAACTGTACTATGTGTTCAGCTGATATAACTGTACTATGTGTTCAGCTGATATAACTGTACTATATGTGTTCAGCTGATATAATGTGTGTTCAGCTGATATAACTGTACTATGTGTTCAGCTGATATAACTGTACTATGTGTTCAGCTGATATAACTGTACTATGTGTTCAGCTGCTATAACTGTACTATGTGTTCAGCTGATATAACTGTACATATGTGTTCAGCTGATATAACTGTACCATGTGTTCAGCTGATATAACTGTACTATGTGTTCAGCTGATATAACTGTACTATGTGTTCAGCTGATATAACTGTACTATGTGTTCAGCTGATATAACTGTACTATGTGTTCAGCTGATATAACTGTACTATGTGTTCAGCTGATATAACTGTACTATGTGTTCAGCTGATATAACTGTACTATGTGTTCAGCTGATATAACTGTACTATGTGTTCAGCTGATATAACTGTACTATGTGTTCAGCTGCTATAACTGTACTATGTGTTCAGCTGCTATAACTGTACTTATGTTCATGTGTTCAGCTGTACTATAACTGTACTATGTGTTCAGCTGCTATAACTGTACTATGTGTTCAGCTGATATAACTGTACCATGTGTTCAGCTGCTATAACTGTACTATGTGTTCAGCTGATATAACTGTACTATGTGTTCAGCTGATATAACTGTACTATGTGTTCAGCTGCTATAACTGTACCATGTGTTCAGATATAACTGTACTATGTGTTCAGCTGATATAACTGTACTATGTGTTCAGCTGATATAACTGTACTATGTGTTCAGCTGATATAACTGTACTATGTGTTCAGCTGATATAACTGTACTATGTGTTCAGCTGATATAACTGTACTGTGTGTTCAGCTGATATACTGTACCATGTGTTCAGCTGATATAACTGTACTATGTGTTCAGCTGATATAACTGTACTATGTGTTCAGCTGATATAACTGTACTATATGTGTTCAGCTGATATAACTGTACTATGTGTTCAGCTGATATAACTGTACTATGTGTTCAGCTGATATAACTGTACTATGTGTTCAGCTGATATAACTGTACTATGTGTTCAGCTGATATAACTGTACTATGTGTTCAGCTGATATAACTGTACTATGTGTTCAGCTGATATAACTGTACTATGTGTTCAGCTGATATAACTGTACTATGTGTTCAGCTGATATAACTGTATTTATGTGTTCAGCTGATATAACTGTACTATGTGTTCAGCTGATATAACTGTACTATGTGTTCAGCTGATATAACTGTGATTATTTAACAGACTGCCGCCATATAACTGGAATATTGCTGCGTGCAGCGTAAAACTAAACTCACTCACTCACTAGTGCTAGGCTGATATAACTTTACTATGGGCATAGCTCAGCTGATATAACTTTACTATGTGCTTAGCTCACACAATTGTACTATGTGTACAGCGGATGTAACTGTACTATGCTCTGCTGATGCAACGGTAATATGTATTCAAAAAAAGGTGAAAGAAAACATGCCTGCAAGGTGTCTGTTCACCATTGACGACCTTGACCATAATCTGATTGGCCAGCGATCTGATTGATTAAAGATAAGATATGTCCCATCAGATCACTGGACAATGGTGTGCTATCTTTAAGTTCTGGAAGGTGCTACTGGGTACTACAAATCTATGGGTTGTTGGCGAATCTCCTTGTATCTGATATATATAACTTCTGGGAGCTGCTACAGGGTACTACAAATCTATGGGTTGTTGGCGAATTTCCTTGTATTTGCTATATATAACTTCTGGGAGCTGCTACAGGGTACTACAAATCTATGGGTTGTTAGCGAATTTCCTTGTATCTGATATATATAACTTCTGGGAGCTGCTACAGGGTACTACAAATCTATGGGTTGTTAGCGAATTTCCTTGTATTTGCTATATATAACTTCTGGGAGCTGCTACAGGGTACTACAAATCTATGGGTTGTTAGCGAATTTCCTTCTATTTGCTATATATAACTTCTGGGAGCTGCTACAGGGTACTACAAATCTATGGGTTGTTGGCGAATTTCCTTGTATTTGCTATATATAACTTCTGGAAGCTGCTACAGGGTACTACAAATCTATGGGTTCTTAGCGAATTTCCTTGTATCTGATATATATAACTTCTGGGAGCTGCTACAGGGTACTACAAATCTATGGGTTGTTAGCGAATTTCCTTCTATTTGCTATATATAACTTCTGGGAGCTGCTACAGGGTACTACAAATCTATGGGTTGTTGGCGAATTTCCTTGTATTTGCTATATATAACTTCTGGAAGCTGCTACAGGGTACTACAAATCTATGGGTTCTTAGCGAATTTCCTTGTATCTGATATATATAACTTCTGGGAGCTGCTACAGGGTACTACAAATCTATGGGTTGTTAGCAAATTTCCTTTTATCTGATATATATAACTTCTGGGAGCTGCTACAGGGTACTACAAATCTATGGGTTGTTGGCGAATTTCCTTGTATCTGATATATATAACTTCTGGGAGCTGCTACAGGGTACTACAAATCTATGGGTTGTTAGCGAATTTCCTTGTATCTGCTATATATAACTTCTAGGAGCTGCTACAGGGTACTACAAATCTATGGGTTGTTGGCGAATTTCCTTGTATCTGATATATATAACTTCTGGGAGCTGCTACAGGGTACTACAAATCTATGGGTTGTTGGTGAATTTCCTTGTATTTGCTATATATAACTTCTGGGAGCTGCTACAGAATTACTACAAATCTATGGGTTGTTAGCGAATTTCCTTGTATTTGCTATATATAACTTCTGGGAGCTGCTACAGGTACTACAAATCTATGTGTTGTTGGCGAATTTCCTTGTATTTGATATATATAACTTCTGGGAGCTGCTACAGGGTACTACAAATCTATGGGTTGTTGGCGAATTTCCTTGTATCTGATATATATAACTTCTGGGAGCTGCTAGAGGGTACTACAAATCTATGGGTTGTTGGCGAATTTCCTTGTATCTGATATATATAACTTCTGGGAGCTGCTACAGGGTACTACAAATCTAAGGGTTGTTAGTGAATTTCCTTGTATCTGATATATATAACTTCTGGGAGCTGCTACAGGGTACTACAAATCTTTGGGTTGTTGGCGAATTTCCTTGTATCTGATATATATAACTTCTGGGAGCTGCTACAGGGTACTACAAATCTTTGGGTTGTTGGCGAATTTCCTTGTATCTGATATACATAACTTCTGGGAGCTGCTACAGGGTACTACAAATCTATGGGTTGTTGGCGAATTTCCTTGTATTTGCTATATATAACTTCTGGGAGCTGCTACAGGGTACTACAAATCTATGGGTTGTTAGCGAATTTCCTTGTATTTGCTATATATAACTTCTGGGAGCTGCTACAGGGTACTACAAATCGATGTGTTGTTGGCGAATTTCCTTGTATTTGCTATATATAACTTCTGGGAGCTGCTACAGGGTACTACAAATCTATGGGTTGTTAGCGAATTTCCTTGTATTTGCTATATATAACTTCTGGGAGCTGCTACAGGGTACTACAAATCTATGGGTTGTTAGCAAATTTCCTTGTATTTGCTATATATAACTTCTGGGAGCTGCTACAGGGTACTACAAATCTATGGGTTGTTAGCGAATTTCCTTGTATTTGCTATATATAACTTCTGGGAGCTGCTACAGGGTACTACAAATCTATGGGTTGTTAGCGAATTTCCTTGTACCTGATATATATAACTTCTGGAAGCTGCTACAGGGTACTACAAATCTATGGGTTGTTGGTGAATTTCCTTGTATTTGCTATATATAACTTCTGGGAGCTGCTACAGGGTACTACAAATCTATGGGTTGTTGGTGAATTTCCTTGTATTTGCTATATATAACTTCTGGGAGCTGCTACAGGGTACTACAAATCTATGGGTTGTTAGCGAATTTCCTTGTATTTGCTATATATAACTTCTGGGAGCTGCTACAGGGTACTACAAATCTATGTGTTGTTGGCGAATTTCCTTGTATTTGCTATATATAACTTCTGGGAGCTGCTACAGGGTACTACAAATCTATGGGCTGTTAGCGAATTTCCTTGTACCTGATATATATAACTTCTGGGAGCTGCTACAGGGTACTACAAATCTATGGGTTGTTGGCGAATCTCCTTGTATCTGATATATATAACTTCTGGGAGCTGCTACAGGGTACTACAAATCTATGGGCTGTTGGCGAATCTCTTTGTATTTGCTATATATAAGGGGAATTAACTCTTGCCTCTCATCTTACACATCATAGCAATTGCAAGTTAACTGAAGACCAGCATTGTGTGGTGATCATTCTCCATTGCTTGTCATGTTTCAGGTTGGACAGCAGAGGGGTAAATATTAACATCACTGTGGTTATGGCTACAATTGATGTTCGGGAATCATGGTGTAATGTCAGTATATTTTGTACTGACATCGGTACACCTGATTTGTGTTGACTTGTGAACGTGGGAAATTTTGGAATATCCCATTTAAAAAACTATCCGAAAATACTATCACTGCCAGATTTGCTTGTTTCTACTCGTTGTAAATACTGTGCATATACTCATCATAGCGCCTAGAGCAGGCACTTAGTGCCTGGAGTATTATTTGTGCTTTATAAATTCACTCATTATTATGTATTACAGATTAATGATAGTATGCAGCAGAGAGGGTTCGGGTGATCCTGGTACAGTCAGGCTGGTAAGGCTCATCATCAGCTCCTGGAGAGCCCTTGCCCCCTCTACACGCAGCCCAGACAGCGAATGGGACTTCTCACAGGAAACACTAACTAGTCGAACCCACCAAGAACTTTTCGGAGAATACGTAGACTCCCCCAACACTGCAGCCTTCTGCATTACCCAGAGTGTCAGAAGGGCTGTGCTCACGGTGGAGAACCGGGGCACTCTCCTGATCTGCACCAAGAGATCAGGAGGTACCAAACCAAGGGCACCGAGAACAATGGGGAGCCTGACGACAGTGTGCTTGGGATGCAAGCAAGACATTTCGAAGGCAGTGTCCGCATATTTAGCATGCTTTTCCTGAATCTTGCCAATCACATTGCTGTTACAAGGGACAGAAAATGTAACTAAATTTAAACAAATTCATTTGCTTTATCAAAAAAGGACAAGATCTTATGAGGCTGTATATTCTATTCCACAGAAGTTTGAAAGCAGTGTTTTCCATGACGCCCTGGACATGTTCAGTGTCGTACCATGGATGGACCTCAGAGTCACAGGCATGGCGGAGACGGTAGTAAAAGCAACGAGCCATGCCATTTAAGATATGCTGTTTGTGCCAAGGAAAGGCATCCACTGACAAAGTGTTGGACAGTCTCTGTAAATTCATTGCAAAATCGACATTTCGTATTGATATTTTGTTTAAGAATCACATTTTGGCGAATGCGAGTGGGAAGTGACTGGTCCTGGGTAGCAAAAAGAAAGCCCTCAGTTTCATATTTAAGACCAGCTGACTTCATCCACGCAAAGGAGTTGGTGGGATTACAGTTCTGTTCCACACACTGCATATATACACGATGCAGTGGCTTATCAGAAAGCTTGTCCACAAATGACTGACTCTGGGCTGACTTGGTGAAGAACTCGCCTGGTTTACTCCCATCGCTGTACCATCAACAGTACATCGCCATCAAAACAATTTATTCAAATTTCAGATTCTGTCCAACAACCTTGGGACGCTTAAAATAGCTGTGGAATTCCTTGCTTTCATCCTGAGTCTTGACATGCATCACCAGAGGATCATCAGATAAATAAATAAATATGTGCAAAAGTACACAATAACTTTCTATCATAAAGAGCCTCCACATTAATCAACCCCCGACCTCCAGAATGGATTGGCATATATAAATGATTACGAGAGGAATGAGTGTGGTGGGTTGTGTTATCAGATATGATCCTTCTGGTCAGGCGGTCAAGGCTCTGATTATCTTGTTTTGTCCAATCAACTACTCCGAAAGAATAGGAAGGGACTGGCACAGCAAAAATATTGGTGGCTATTGCAGAGGTTAAAACTTAGTCGGGCCTTTATCTTCAACACGCACGTTTATTGGATTATTGTCCGCAGACTCTTTACAAGACGCCGCAGCGTAGGTAGAATTGAACTTGATACAGTTCAAACTGTATTAATAAAACAAACAATTATTAAAATACAGCTGAACAATTTCCAATGCTAAATCAATATCTTGACTACTCAGATAAATGCAATGTATCTGTAAATATAACGAAAATATGAAACACGAACCCACGTGCCTGACATGACAAAACTGAAATTATTCTAAACTCATATAAATTCATCAAACTTAACACGCTTTGTGACCCTATCAACAATGTTCATCAATATAAATAATAATCATCAACTACTTACAAATTTTCTTGGCCCCTTGCCCCTCTACAAAATTGAATCACCGCAGTGACACCAGCTATGTGCTTTAGTCGACCTCAGTCGCCCGGATCAAACTACCGGCCGGGACCACTTAAAATCCGGATCCTTACCGGCGGCAACAAAAACAAAGCCCGGATCAGTTTACCGGTTAAAAACAAATTAAATTTTATCCTTAACATTCCGGCTCCATAAATGTGAAGCTAATACTATTGAGCCAACATTTATCCCTATCAACAGCCCAAAACAAACAGATACTATATAACTAAATAAGAATAATATCAACAGTCACTGAACTGTTCACCGAGTGAGTGAGTGAGTATGGTTTTACGCAGCTTCCAGCTATATTCCAGCAATATCACTGCGGGGGACACCACAAATGAGCTTCACACAACGTGCCTATGAGGGGTATCGACCCGGGTCTTCGGCGTGACAAGGGAACGCCCTAACCACTAGGCCACCCCACCGCCCCCTGAATTGTTCACAGAATGTCCTCAGTGTTTTATCACATATCAGACAAGTCACTCAGACACTGTTTTGATTACACACAGTTTATGCACTGGTCTTACATACGTCGTTCCTCTTGAAGTAAGTTCAACCGTCCTGACAAGACCATCTTTGCCAGGGAATGTTTTGATAACTCTACCCAGCGGCCACATATTACGTGGGGTGTTCTCATTCATCACAAGAACAATATCTCCAACACAAAGGTTGCAGGTCTGTTGGCGCCATTTTTGCCTGAGCTGTAATGTTGGTAAGTACTCTCGCAACCAACGCTTCCAGAAAACATCTGCAAGGAACTGAATATGTTTCCATCGTCGGCGATAGACATCATGTATATGGAATTCACCTGGTGGCATTGTATGACACGACCGCAGTAAAAGTAAATGGTTTGGAGACAGTGGTTCTGGGTCGTTGTATGGTCTGATACAACTGTAATCGGTCTGCTGTTGACAATATATACCACCTCGCAGAATAATGTATGTAGACCATCATCGTGCAGGCCATGGTTGCCATTCAACAGCCCATTAAGAACTTTCCTTACCGTTCTTATCTGACGTTCCCAAACGCCTCCCATATGCGATGCTGTAGGAGGATTGAACTCCCAATGAATATTCTTCTGTGTGAGGTAGTTCTGTAATTTTGCTTTCATTCCATGAATTGATTGCTTCCCTCAATTCCCTGTGTGCTCCCTTGAAGTTCTGACAAATCAGATCTGATTTTCTCAGGTTTTCCTCGTCGACTCTCAAACCGTCGCAATGCATTAATGAAAGAGTTTGTGTCCATTGATTCCAGTTTCTCAATATGAATAGCTCTGGTGGTTAAGCATGTAAAGAGACACCCATACCGTTTCACTAGAGCCCATCCTCTTTTGACTTAAAATGGCCCGAAGCAGTCCACGCCGACATAGCTAAATGGGGGGTGCCCTACAGTAACCCTATCAGATGGAAGGTCAGCCATTCTTTGGATATTCTTCAGACCTTGAACACGCTTGCAATGTACACAGTTTCTCAGAATCTCATTTATTGTCGTACGAGCACTGATAATCCAGAACCTTTGTCTCATCTGAGATAAGACATGTTCCCTCCCGGAATGGCCAAGAAGCTCATGATAGTGATGTCCAATCAGCCTGGCAACATGATGTGCTTTAGGGAGAATCATCTGATGCTTAGCCTGTTCTGGTATTTCGGCATACTTGAGACGGCCTCCAGCACACACGATTCCGTGAGAGTTCATCACAGGTTCGAGCCTGTAAATTGAGCTTGTTTTCTTCACAGGGTGACCTCCTGTAAGATCATTGATCTCATCAGAGAAATGACATCTTTGAAGAAACTTCACCACCTCATACTCAGCAGTTCTGATTTCTTCAACAGTAAGTGGATTCTTTGAAACTCTTTGATCAGATTTCATATTTCTATACCTTATCAATAGGCACTGTTTCAGTCGCAAGATCCAAGCTACAGCTCTCTTTAACTTGTACCATGATGAGTACCGTTCCAGTAACCTGTTAGTACATCCATGTTTGACATCACCTTGAACAAAGTACACTTTGGGTCTCTTTTTAGTTCAAATCTCTTTCTGGCAACTCAAATGCTTCTGGAATAGTCGGCCATGCAGATTCATCCAGCCAGAGGAAGTCTGGCCCTTTCATCCATCTTTCTTGCGAAATCATCTCATCTGCATTAAGACCTCGGGATGCGTCATCTTCAGGGTTAAGTTTGGATTCAACATAACGCCAGTCGTCAGCTGTGGATCCTTCATGAATAACAGCTATCCTGTTTGCCACAAATTTATGGAAGCGTGTGAATCACTTTTGATGTAGTGAAGAACAACCATGCTGTCTGACCAGAAGGTAGAACTGCTTATCTTGAGTCTCAGTTCCTGACGTAATAATTGATCCAGTTTTACAGAAATGACTGCAGCTGAGAGTTCAAGCCTTGGTATTGTTATTTGTTTCATAGGTGCTAGCCTGGCCTTTCCCATCAATATAGCACAGTGGATTCTGCCATCAGAATTGACAATCCTCAGGTATGACACTGCTCCATATCCTTCCATGGAAGCGTCAGAGAAATGATGTAGATCATATTTCAATAAATCATCAGAGTCAAAGGGAGACACACAACGTGTAATTGTCAACTGTTCAATCCTTGAAAGTTTCTGAATCCATTCAATCCATTTTTCCTCATTACATTTTTCCAGTAGATCATCCCATCCTTTCTTCAGTCTGCACTCTCACGTTGAAAGATTTTCTTAGCTTGCAGAGTAACTGGGCATATAAATCCAAAAGGATCATAAATTGAACTGATGACACTTAATATACCTCTTCGTGTAGTTGGCTTGTTCTTTGGCATGATCAGGTATCCAAATTTGTCAGATTCAGTGTTCCAGCTTACGCCTAACGCTCGCTCCTGTGGAAGAACATTACTTCCAAGATCAACGTCCTTGACCTCCTTTGCTCTTCTCTCTGCATGGATGGAATCTAGTACTTCCCGGGAGTTGCTGATCCACTTGGTAAGTTTGAAACCTCCTCTCAGGAGCAGTTCTCACAACTCCTTCACGAGATTAATTGCTTTGGATACAGAGGCTACAGATTTCAAACAATCATCCACATACAGATTTTCCAAGATTGTCCTTATTGTTTCGGGATTAAAATTAGCTCTATGGTCCTCAGCAGTGCGTCTCACGGCAAAACTTGCACAACTTGGACTCCAAACGCCCCCCAAACAAATTTACTGTCATTCGGTAGATCTCAGGTTGTCTTGATACATCTCCATCAGGCCACCAAAGAAACCGCAGGGCATTGCGATGCTCTTAGGCAACTCTAACTTGGTGAAACATTGCCTCAATGTCACCCGTTATGGCTATCTTTTCCTGACGAAATCAAAGGAGAACACCAATTAATGTGTTGGTTAAGTCTGGTCCTTGAAGAACCTCCTCATTTAGGCTTGTTCCTCCATAACTGGCAGCACAGTCAAAAACTATCCTCAACTTGTCCGGTTTCTTCTCACTGATCACGGCATGGTGAGGGATATACCAAACAGGGCCCTCCTTGGGGTTAGTTTCTTCATGTGGAACCTTTTCAGCATATCCTTTACTGAGAAGCTCCTGTATTCCATCTCTGTATCTCTCATGCAGGCTCTTATTCTTGGATAATTTCCTGCCTAGATATTCAAGTCTGACTTCTGCAACACTGTAGTTGTTGGGCATGCTTGGAAGCTCACTTCTGAAAGGTATTCGCATTTTATAATGTCCCTCTTCAACCTCCAGAGACTCCTGCCAAATATCTATAACACGCTTGTCATTAACAGACATTTGTGGTTTACTATCAAAAATGTGTTCACAAGAGTCCAACTTCCAAAATCTCTCAACTGAAGACTCCAAGCTGTGTTCTGCTTGGAGTGAGTGAGTGAGTTTAGTTTTACGCCGCTTTTAGCAATATTCCAGCAATATCACGGCGGGGGACACCAGAAATGGACTTAACACATTGTGCCCATGTGGGGAATCGAACTCGGGTTTTCGGCGTGACAAGGGAACGCCCTAACCACTAGGCTACCCCACCGCCCCATGTTCTGCTTGGACAAAGTTTGATACTATCCTTCTTTGGTTACCATATTCTAATGGCCCATTTAGTGTCCAGCCAAATACTGTTCTTGTAGCATATGGCTCATTGTCTTTACCTTTCCGCACGTCAATTGGTACAAGTGCTGAAGGATTGTCTTGTCCAATCAAAAAGAGTTATCCTTCCATGATCCAAGGTCGGCAGAGTTATACCTTGTAAATGAGTCCACTTATCAACATCCGTTTGGCTGGCTAAACTCTCAGTCGGAACAGGTAGTTTGGGAATCACAAACACATGTGGTAGTTGCGTTGAATGTCTGCCATCAAGATCTGTCACGTTTAAACTCACTAAATTGGTTTCAGATTCACAGTTTTCATTGGTCAATGTAGTAAGTGAAAGTGACGTTTTTGTTCCTTTCACGTCGAGTTGTTCAATCAATTCTTGTGAACAGAATGTGTTGGTGCTTCCATTATCAAGAAAAGCATAGGTCAATGAATCCATCCTGACCATTCAACCTTTTGAAACGGGGACAATAGGCAGGGCTGTTCTGGACACACCAGCCCCATTAACACCACCACCGACAGAATTATGCATTGAATGAGTTTGAGTTCCACACTCTTGTGTCAATGTAGACGTCTGTCCATGTGATGAACCAACACCACGTCCACCAGACTTTACCAATGTCTGTAAGCCATCGTGCAGAAATCTGGAGTGCTTGCGATTGCAACCATCAACTTGACACCGACTTGGTTTGTTACAGCTGTAAGACACATGTTGAGTTGAAAAGCAATTAAAACACATCTTATGTTCCCTCACAAAGTCCAGCCTTTTCTGTGGAGTCATTTCTTTGAATTTGTTACACACATATATGGCATGACATGACATTTCCCAAACAACACTTACATGCAGGCCATCCTCCAGTCCTGTACTGATTGTTTAGGTTCTTGTAAGAGTTACAACCAGCTGAGATGCCAGTTTCCTTGCTAGCTTGAACGTTAAAGCTGGACATAGCAGACTTTCCAGAGTTAGGCCTTTTGGGTTTTCCTTTTAAGTCCTTTGAAGTTAAGCTATCTGTACCAAAGACCGGATCGGTTGCTTCTTCTGCGGCTGTCTCAATAAATTCTGATAGAGCTTCAATACCAGGGTAATTGCCTTGAACTTTCAAGGTATGAACTGCTTGCTTTCTCCATCTCCCTTGAAGATACGAAGGTAATTTTCCAATTATCTTCCCCCATTCTGACTTGATTGTCTATTTCATTCAGTCTACCCATGGCAGTCAAAGTGATAACACAGCTTCTAACAGAGTCTGCATATCTCCTTAATTCTGAACTGTCACCATATCGCAAGCTTGATCCTTCAGTGACCTTTTTTGACCCAAGCCTTTGATATTACATATTGGTTGCCAAAACGTTCCAACAATAGTCTTTTAGCTTCAGGATATCCTACATGTGGCTCCATCACAGCACAGCATTCAATAACTCCGAGAGCTTTACCGGTGCAGTACTGGAGAAGACGAGTAAGCTTTGCACTATCACTGACATTAGTGTTCCCAATGCTGTTGTCAAATGAACGAATGAAAATCCAGTATTTTCATATGCTTAAACTCAACGGCACGAAGACTGAGGCACTTCTGGTAGGAACAAGTCACCAAATTTCAAGATGTCCCATTAAGAACCTAACCATCGCCGATGCAGTTGTTCCTATAAGCTCATCTGTCAAAGATCTAGGCATATACTTTGATACATCACTGTCAATGGAAACACAGGTGAACAACATCTGTAAGACTTGCTATTTCCATCTTCGCTCCATCAGCAACATCCGTCAATATCTTACAGCTGAAGCCTCCCATGCCTTAGTCCGGGCGCTTGTGATTTCAAGGCTCGACTACTGCAACAGCTTGTTGATTGGGATCAGTCAGAGGCTATTGGATAAGTTACAGAAGGTGCAGAACACGGCCGCACGTATTATCAGTCGCATTCCCAAACATGGCCACATCACCTGTTCTTAAACAGTTGCACTGGCTCCCCATCAAGGCAAGAAGCGACTACAAAATCCTCTGCTTGACCTACATGGCCCGTCACGGACTTGCTCCCCCCACATCTCTCTGACCTGCTTACTCCTTACTCAAACAAGCGCTGCCTTCGATCATCCAATCAGGAGTTTCTGTTCGTGCCAAACTTCAAGCTTAAAACTTTTGGAAACCGGACTTTTTCATATGCAGCCCCAACATTGTGGAATTCACTCCCATACAATCTGAAAGTTTCTGATAGTACTGCCACATTCAAGTCAGGACTCAAAACATACCTGTTTTCAATGTATTATTAGGAACTCTATTTTGGACGTGTACATATTGCTGTATAAATGTGGGAGACTCTTTTAATCTGTCATTGTTGCGCCTTGAGCATATCTGCTGATGTGGAAAAGGCGCATGAAGAAATCTGCATTTTATTTATTATTAGTAGTAGTATTTCAGAGGATCCCCATCAAACTTCATAAGCTCTGTTTTGGGAAGCTGAATAACATTCAACATCTGGTGTTGCATGTAGAGCATTTTATCATCAGTTGTCATATTGTCACCTGTCACTTCACACGGGCCATCCATGATGCCATGTTGACCCTGTTTCTTTACCTGCTGTTCCTGTTTATTATGTTGTGACAGGGTTGGATTATCACCCCTATCTGGTAGATTAGACTTCCGGTGTGGCCACGCCTTTGCCAAAGGATCTAAACGCTTATCCTTCTTTGCCAGAACCTTTCCCTGTATCAAGCCATCACGAGTTAAGCCTGTATCATGTAATACATCAGTGTTATCCATTTTCTGTGAGACCATTGACTTCTCATTTCTTCATAAACTTGTTCTTCTGCTTCAGCAGCTGCTATGTCTGTCTCTATTTGAAGAGTTTCGTGTAATTGTTCCAACTCCAGCTGTTTGAGCTTCAGTTCATGTAATGCTGCTGATCGCACACGCAAAGCAGCTTTCTTTGCAGCAGCCTTCGACCTTGAACTTACAGAAGTATGACTTCTACACGCCTGACTTGCAGAATCTTCTGGGTGCACTTCCTCTATATCATTTCCTGGATTACTTTGTGAAGTTAGCCTCCACACCTTAATGTCAGTCATTAACTGTTCATACCTATCTCTCACCTGAATGTAATATGTCTCGGCTTGACTATATTCAGATCTTTCAATTGCATAGTTTTCTGTACAAGCTTGGCCATTATTCCTTCCATGTTGTCCTTTTCATTGTCTACTAAGTCAACCAAAACCACAGTGGCCTTTTCACGAAGTTTGTCCCTCAGGTAATTTTCCGACTTAGTAAATGAAGACATTATTCCTCCCCCTTTGTCTTCTTAATTGTGTAATTGTTTCTGCAATCACACGACCTTCATCAATGTCAACTCTTCGGTATCACTTTGGCTGTCAAACATCCTGATTCAAATGTTTATAAATCCTTGAAAATTTTTTGAACTTTATTGCAGAGGTTAAAACTTAGTCGGGCCTTTATCTTTAACACGCACGTTTATTGGATTATTGTCCGCAGACTCTTTACAAGACGCCGCAGCGTAGGTAGAATTGAACTTGATACAGTTCAAACTGTATTAATAAAACAAACAATTATTAAAATACAGCTGAACAATTTCCAATGCTAAATCAATATCTTGACTACTCAGATAAATGCAATGTATCTGTAAATATAACGAAAATATGAAACACGAACCCACGTGCCTGACATGACAAAACTGAAATTATTCTAAACTTATTCTAAACTTAACACGCTTTGTGACCCTATCAACAATGTTCATCAATATAAATAATAATCATCAACTACTTACAAATTTTCTTGGCCCCTTGCCCCTCTACAAAAATGAATCACCGCAGTGACACCAGCTATGTGCTTTAGTCGACCTCAGTCGCCCGGATCAAACTACCGGCCGGGACCACTTAAAATCCGGATCCTTACCGGCGGCAACAAAAACAAAGCCCGGATCAGTTTACCGGTAAAAACCAAATTAATTTTTATCCTTAACAGTGGCTTTGGCCTTGTTTCGAGCATTTAGCTCTGAGCTCCAAATTTTCTTTTCGCGAGTTTTATACTCGGACAAAAGTTTATCTTGAATCTGGGCATTCTGGAGCTTGTCTCGAACTTGCATTTCAAGATAGGTGTAGGCCTGATCTTCCACAAGATGCCCAATAACTCCTCCCCCCTGTAACTTGACTGATCCATCATTAGTTGCCTTGCCATGTTTCAAATGAAGAGTATTACATTTGTCAAGTCCAAATGTCATGCCAATATCATTAGAAATAGGACTCGACAAGAACTTGTTCTTTCAAATTGGTATCTCCTTTGGCAAGGAGCTCGATGTCATCCATGAAAAGGAGACGAGTGAGCAGTGTTGGGAATATATGCTGAGGATCTCCGGGATGGTAGCCCTCCTCTTTATGGAGCAAAAAGTTCAAAATACTTAAAGAGAGCAAAAAAGCAAAGGGCTGAAGGAGTCCCCCTGGAATATTCCGCTTCTGATTGCCATTGAGAGTACATCTCAAGTTGAGTCGACCAGCCGCTCATTAAAGACTGGAGTAAATCAAGTAGTCGCTCAGGGAGGTCAATACATTGAAGAGACTTCAGAATCCATTCATGACTGACTGACTGAGTTTGGTTTTCCGCTGCTTTTAGCAATATTCAGGCAATCTGCTGAGATGTAACAGACAAATGACCAAGTTTTTTTACATGCATTGTGTTATCGTAATCACGGACCCATGGTGCCTCAAGGTAACAGTGGCTGAGTACAGACCACAACTGTTTCCAGAACCTATTATTGGCATCCATGGGAGGCTGTTTATCATGCTCACCATCACCCTTTGTTTTGAGTTGCTTTTAAAAGTGCTTTTCATTATTTCTAAAGAGTTTATTCTTTTCACACTTTTTCTTTCTTTCAGTCCAAATCTTTAAGTTTGCGTTAAGGGAATCGACAGTTTGAAGAAGTATCTTTTCTTTCAGTTGTCTTATACTGTAATTTTATTTTTCTTCAAATTGACTTTTGTCGTTTAGATATAGGGTTCCCTATTAATTAACTTCATGTAATGAACAGTCCCCAGAAAGTTTCAAAGAAATAGCTTCATTTAATAAATCATTTAATAAATGTTTAGTTGTTTAATTGGCCTCCATTTTCCAAGGTAAATCGCAAATTTCCTCATAAATAGAGTTAAATAAAACATCTGCAACTGAGGAAGAAGAAGAATGAAGAGCAGACATTTCGGGCCAATTGACTATATGCCGGAAAAGTTTGTTTCAGAAAGAGCAAAGAGGTTCACGTGGACGTCCGTTTTTGGTCTGCTGCCACTTGAGCTTTCTGCTCATGCAAAGGTTCGTGACGGGCACCAGTTGTGGCTTCAACTGGCTAATGGCGCATCAGATCTTTAAGTCGCCGGAATTGGTCTCGAAGATTTTGCTCCGTCAGGTAAGCATACATTGGCATGGCATTGTCCCAATTGATTTCTGGATTTTCAGGCCATCCTGTCGCTATTGCACTCTCAAGTATTGTGGTTTTAAGATGGTTCTGTGCCTTCCCTTGAGGCAAGTTCCATCTCCAGTAAGGTTGGTTTGACTACGGGAGGAAGGCTGACTGGGCTGCGGAGTTGAAAGATGGTATTCTTCTTGGCTTTTGGTAACCCAGTGAAAAACCTGCTTCGGTGGGTCAGCCATAACTGAGGGATGTACGTTTGGTTGAGGGAATATAATTCCCTTATCTAGGCCCACCATGGAGAGGTCTCAGTATTATTATTGTTAATACATTATTACTGCTAATTACATCCCATCTCTTTGTTGTGTGTTAGTTTCACAATTTTTGATGGACTGACTGACTGACTGAATTTGGTTTTACGTCACTTTTAGCAATATTCCAGCAACATCACGGCGGGGGACACCAGAAATGGGCTTCACAAATTGTACCCATGTGGGGATTCGAACCCGGGTCTTCGGCGTGACGAGCCAACGCTTTAACCACTGGGCTACCCCACCGCCCCAATTTTTGATGGACAGATTCCCAGTTAACTGTGAAGTTTCCTTGTGGGAATCCACACCTCACAATATAACACTCCGACTGCCGCTACTGCTAATACTACTACTACAGCTACTAATGCTGTTCCTACTAATGCTGTTCCTATTACTCTTACTGCTGTTCCTAGTCCTACTACTACTGATACTACTAGTCCTACTACTACTGATACTACTGATACTACTAGTCCTACTACTACTGCTGATACTACTATTCCTACTACTACTGCTGATACTACTAGTCCTACTACTACTGATACTACTAGTCCTACTACTACTGCTGATACTACTATTCCTACTACTACTGCTGATACTACTAGTCCTACTACTACTGATACTACTGATACTACTAGTCCTACTACTACTGATACTACTAGTCCTACTACTACTGCTGATACTACTATTCCTACTACTACTGCTGATACTACTAGTCCTACTACTACTGATACTACTAGTCCTACTACTACTGCTGATACTACTAGTCCTACTACTACTGCTGATACTACTATTCCTACTACTACTGCTGATACTACTATTCCTACTACTACTGCTGATACTACTAGTTCTACTACTACTGCTGATACTACTAGTCCTACTACTACTGCTGATACTACTAGTCCTACTACTACTGCTGATACTACTAGTCCTACTACTACTGCTGATACTAGTCCTACTACTACTGCTGATACTACTATTCCTACTACTACTGCTGATACTACTAGTCCTACTACTACTGCTGATACTACTAGTCCTACTACTACTGCTGGTACTACTATTCCTACTACTACTGCTGATACTACTATTCCTACTACTACTGCTGGTACTACTAGTCCTACTACTACTGCTGATACTACTAGTCCTACTACTACTGCTGATACTACTAGTCCTACTACTACTGCTGATACTACTAGTCCTACTACTACTGCTTCTACTAGTCCTACTACTACTTCTACTACTGATAATAGTCCTACTACTACTACTGATACTACTGATACTACTAGTCCTACTACTACTGCTGATACTACTACTATTCCTACTACTGCTGCTGCTGCTACTACTGATGCTACTAGTCCTACTACTACTACTGATGCTACTGGTCCACCACTACTGCAAGCATTACTACTGATACTACTGGTCCTACTGCTGCTCACTGCTGATACTACTAGTCCTACTACTACTGATACTACTGGTCCTACTACTATTGATGCTACTGCTTTTACTGATGCTACTACTGATTACGACTGGTCCTACTACTGCCTTATGCTAGTGGTCCTGCTACTGCCGATGCTGCTGGTCCTACTACTACTGCTGATACTGCTAGTCCTACTACTGATGCTACAGCTGTGATGTTTGTTAGGTAAATAGTACATCCCCAAAAATGATGCCGTAGTCAAGTGACATCATCAAGGTGTATGATGATGTAATGAGATCATGGCGGATTAAAAACGTATGGCGGACTTTAGGTTGTCTTGTTGGAATCCAGGACTATCCACCCCTAACATCGAAAATACATGACAACTACTACTACCAATACTACTAGTCCTACTAACGATACTATTACTACTAATACTACCAATACTACTAGTCCTACTACTACTGATACTATTACTACTAGTCCTACTACTACTGATACTACTACTACTAGTCCTACTTCTACTACCAATACTACTAGTCCTACTACCACTACCAATACTACTAGTCCTACTACTACTACCAATACTACTAGTCCTACTACTACTACCAATACTACTAGTCCTACTACTGATACTACTACTAGTAGTCCTACTACTACTGATACCACTACTATTGATACTACTAGTCCTACTACTACTGATACTGTTACTACTACTGATACTACTAGTCCTACTACTGATACTACTACTACTACTGATACTATTAGTCCAGCTACTATTGATACTACTAGTCCTACTACTACTGATACTACTAGTCCTACTACTACTGATACTACTAGTCCTACCACTACTACTGATACTTTTACAACTACTAATACTACTAGTCCTATTACTACTACTCCTACTACTACAACTACTACTACTATTACTACTACCACCACTACTACTTCTATACTACTACTACTACAGCGTCTACTAACTTGGCAGAATCCTACCTTGAGATTGCGAAGTTTGTCCCTGTGAATCCTGCTGCCCTGACTGTCCTGGCTATTCTGTCCCAAACTAGAGCGCACACCCTTTCCCTGCGTCACCGCACCCCCACGGGATGGACCCACACCCCGAGACACGGTAGTTCTCATGGTGGCGACATTTTCGACTGAGCGCTTCTTCTCATCCATGTTCTTCACTTGTGCATGCGAGTCAAAGAAATCTATGCTGAGAAGGTTCCACGTGTGTCACCCCGGGTACCGAGACATGTGGTTTGTTCCCGCAGGTTGTTCGCATCTTGGTTGTGCAGAATGTGGAGGTGGATTCGTTTATTCAAATGCTGATTGGGGTGTCTATGTCAGTAGCAAGATTTTCCTGCTGCCATGACAACAACATACTACCGAGAGAATTGATTTTCTCAAACCCATGAAAAATTCACACTGACATTCAACAATAAACTGTCTTATTGATTTTAAAAGTTCTTCCTAATTTGAGACAAGTGAAAAAACGGTTGTAATTAGGTCGGCTGATTTCATATGAAAATGAACGTCCTGTACACAGCTCACTTAATGTGTGACATTGTGTAACATAACAGTGTGTCTGGTTGTGTACAAGACTCGTACACTTTGTGTCACTCTGAGACTGGGATCGAATCTCAGATTTTACTCAATCCAAAGCGAAAAATACAAACACGTATCAGCATCTGTATTTTACTAAGAAATTGTAACCCCAAATATAACATATATAAAATACCAGGTAATACGTTATTTTGTAAATCAATTTGTTTCATTTGAATTTGAATTTCTCTCTTCCCGTTTTTACTGTTTGAAATCTCTTATTAATATATATGGCATGATATCTACACTTGCGCTAACATGGTCCTCTGACCATCGGGCTGAACAAACAGCCACCTCATCAAGATGTAACTTTTCATCATTGCTCTCAGATGTCCTGCCTTGAAGAATCAAACTGTCTATTAACTGTCTTTAGATACTGTGAAATCATTCTAAATTCTTTCAGTTCAGTATATTTATAAGCTTATAATGGCCTATTCCGAAATTCTATCTTGTTTTGCTTTTTAGCTACCAATATATTTTTTTCTTCTTTCTCTTCCACCTTTCTTAAAACCAAATATACCAGCCTTTCAGGTTTTCTTAAAATACCAAGTACCAGCCTTTTCTTCAAATAAAGCCCCCATATCATCTTACCAAATTACAATTAATGTAACAGGCACTTTGGTCATGCCTTTCTTGATATCTTTCGTGAGCACAACGGACTTGATAGCACGTTTGTAATGTTGGACCAACTCGACTTCACCCACAGTAGGTTGGCTAACAAATGTGTCTGCACTAAACATCATTGTGATCATTTGGTACAGATAATATTGTATTTAAGAATTTTAATCAAATGATCAATGAACTCTGGAGAAAAAACACACTTGGAGATACATCGTCAGATGTACAAGGCAGCCAGAGATAAACACAATGCCCTCTTAATTCAAACTCATACGCAACATATTAACTCCCGCATAGCTCAATCTTCTTCCAACCCGAAGGCTCTGTTCAAAGAGTTGAACAATCTGTTACATAAAAAGACAGAGATTCTGCCTAATAATAACAGTGAACTGGATCTTGCGAATCGTTTTGCTGATTTCTTCACTACGGAGATTGAGAACATCCGTGTCGACCTACAGCAGAACCATCCGAACATAATAACTCCAGATAAAACGTTCAATGGACACTGCCTTAATACCATCAGACCAACATCAGAAAGTGAGATAGCATGCATAATAGAGAAGAGTCCATCAAAGTCATGTGAATTGGATCTGATCCAACATGGATCTTACAATCTGCATTGGACTCTATCTCACCTACGTTAGTGGCCATGTTCAATACATCGCTGGCTGCATCTGAAGCACCAAGCACATTCAAAATGGCTCTTATTCGTCCACTTATCAAGAAAACTTCACTTGATCCAAATGACATTAGAAATTATAGACCGGTGTCCAACCTACCATTTCTATCACAGTTACTTGAGAAGATTGTACCAATCCAAATCAAAGAACATCTGGAAAAAAACAACCTGATGGAAGAGTTCCAGTCTGTCTATAGAGAACACCATGGTACGGAAACAGCACTTCTTTGTGTGAAAAATGACATCCTTTCTCATCTCAACAATCAGAGAGTAGTACTCCTTGTTCTACTAGAACAGCCTTCGATACAATAGACCACAGTATCCTTCTGTCTCGACTTGAGAAGACTGTTGGTATCATCGGACCAGCATTGATGTGGCTTGCGTCATATCTTAAAAACAGAACTCAGACAATAAAAAGTTGGTGAGGCCGTGTCAGAAGGTGGTTATCAAATGGTGTTCCACAGGGCTCAGTCCTTGGACCACTCTTGTTTACCATCTATATGCTGCCACTAGGTGATGTTTTCCGGAACCACAGCATTGACTTCCAGTGCTTTGCAGATGACACCCAGAGCTGTATCGTCTCCAGGATTGTATCACTTCAGGACAAGATAACGAAGCTGGAAAGCTGCATCAGTGACACCAGAACTTGGATGAGAATTAACTTTCTCAAACTAAGAGACAACAAAACGGAAGTATTCATTGTTGGGCCAAAGTACTTACAGGAACGTATGACAGGTCAATATTGGACCTGTGAATGTGCCGGCCTCTTCCCAAGTGAAGAATCTAGGAGTTGTTTTCAACTCCCACATGACCATGAACAAGCAGGTCACCCAAATGTGCCCATCTTCTCATTACCATCTTCATCAGATTGGTAACTAAGACGATATCTTTCAGATGAAACCGCCAAAACTCTCACTCAAGCAACAGTCATATCTCGCCTTGACTATACCAATTCACTTTTGTATGATAACAACTTCCCTGGTTCATCAACTCCAGGTTATACAAAACACAGCTGCCAGGATAATAACTTGTTGTCCTCGAAGAGACCACATCACCCCCAGGTTAAGAGAACTGCATTGGCTACCTGTTGCCAGACGCATAAACTTCAAGGTGCTCACCATTATCTACAAGTGCCTGAAGACCAACACTACTCCATCTCCTGAACTAACTACTGGGTCGATTTTCATGAAACTTTCAGGGATGATAGCCTGTGTGCTGAAATTGATACATAGTCAAAAAAATCCAGACTTACGGCTTCCGGTAAGGGCAGACAACCCCAAATGTCAAAATCTTTTCACCTCAATATCTCAAAAACTATAAGAGATAAATTGACCAAATTTTCACCCAATGTAGACAACACCATTCCCCGTCGATGCAACACATACCGGAAGTTGGCCGGCATTTTCCGCCATTTTGAAAAAAACTTTTTTTTTTGCCGATTTTCACGTTTTGAAGGTGCCTGTTTGAAAATCTTCTTCTCCAGAACTGCAAATAGCACAATCGTGTTCGATATATCATTTTAAAGCCCACACTCCAGACTACTTTAACCCTTCAAGGCATATCGATATCTTGAATAGTTTAAGAGTTATCACCCTTGGAATTTTGTCAATTTTTCTAAGACGCATTTTGATATGGTTCAAAAAATTGTCACAACTCTGCGAAAACACAATGGATTCCATTTTCCAAAGTACCAAACTGTAGGTAATTGAATGCTTCACATTATGGTTATGTAAAAATCAATAATTACGTCACCATTACGACACAAAACAACCTTCGCGATTTTTCACATTTCCGCCCTTTTTGACTGTGCCTGTGTTTAACAATCTTCTGCTCCTGAACGGCAAATAGAACAATAGTGTTCTATATATCGTTTTAAAGCACACACTCCGGACTACTTAGTTTGTTCAAGGCATGTCGATATCTTAAATAGTGTCGGAGTTATTGCCCTTGGAAGGTGGTCAATTTTGGAAAAACACATTTTTATAGGGTTCACAGCTCTGCGAAAACACAATGGATTTCATTTTTGAAGGTACCAAACTGTACATAATGAAATATGGAACATTTTTGCTTCACATTATTGTAATGTAAAAGTCAATAATTACGCCACAATTACGCCACAAACAGGGAGGGAGATTAGGATTTTCGCATTTTGTCAGTTGTGAGATAACTGAAGGAAGTGTCGTAACATCTAGCAACAGTCACCAATTCCTGGCTTTCCAGTGCCCAAAGAAATAGTTCCCTCCTTAACTCAGTAATCTCTCCTTTAGTATATGTCTGTATATATTGCTCAATTTCTTTGGTTTGTTTGACTGTGCCTTCCTGTTTGTTTTTCTGCAGTTTGTGAATTTTCCAAAGAAGCAGTACAAGTAAACGTAGCCACGGGGACTGTATGGGGAAGTCTGAAGACCGTCAGTATTGCCCAGGAGGCAATCCTAGTTCTTCTTATTATTATTTGTACAATTTTGTGTGACAGCTCTCCTGAAGTAACTACAGGGTCTATTTCATGACGCTTTCAGGGGTACTTTGTGTGCTGAAATTGATACATAGACGAAAAAATCCTGACTTCCGGCTTCCGGTAAGGGCAGACAACCCAAAATGTCGAAATCTTTGAACCTCAATATCTCCAAATCTATAAGAGATAACTGGACCAAATTTTCACTCAATGTAGACAACATCCTCCTTCATTGATTCAATGCATAGCGGAAGTTGGCCGCTATGACAGATTTTCCGCCATTTTGGAAAAACTGATTTTTTTGTCGATTTTCACGTTTTGACGGTGCCTGTGTTCAAAAATCTTCTTCTCCAGAACGGCATATAGTACAATCGTGTTCGATATATCATTTAAAATCCAACACTCCAGACTACCTAAACCCTTCAAGGCATATCGATATCTTGAATAGTTTAAGAGTTGTCACCCTTGGAAGTTGGTTAATTTTTCTAAGACGCATTTTGATATGGTTCATAAAAATGTCACAGCTCTGCGAAAACAATGGATTTCATTGTTCAAAGTACCAAAATGTAGACAATTAAATGAGAAACATTTTTGCTTCACATTATGGTTTTGTAAAATTCAATAATTACGTCACAATTACGACACAAACACAAACTTGACAATTTTTCACATTTCCGCACGTTTAGACGGCGCCTGTGTTTAAAAATCTTCTTCTCCAGAAGGGCATATAGTACTATCGTGTTCTTTATATCGAGTTAAAGCCCACACTTCGGACTACCTCAAAGGCCTTCAAGGCATGTCGATATCTTGAGTAGTGTCGGAGTGTTCACTGAAGCTGTGAACCTATAAAAATGTGTTTTTGTTGACCGCTTTAGTAAGATTATCGACATGCGCTGAACAAACTAAATGATCCGAGGTATTGATAACTGCGCTTTTGTTTTAATATAGGCACTATTGATTCTGTTGCGTTCGGGAAAGCAGGGTAACGAACGGTGAAGCTAATGAAATCGCGGTGTTTTATTTCGGTCGTAACGACGTAATATTCCGATTTTTATGGCTGCTAATGTGGCATTCAATACGGTTATTGCTGAAGAAGGATCCGGTATTATTTTCTGGGGATGACGAACACCCGAACCATCAAATAGCGTCTTAGAAAAATTGGGCAAAATTCAAAGGTGCTAACTCTTAAACTTATTCGAAGATATCGACCTTGAAGTTAAAACCAGTCTGGAGATATGGCTTTAAATGTTTATATCGGTACGATATTATTACGGTCTGGAAGAAAAGACAAACGAACACCTTCAAAACGTGAAATCGGCGAAAGTTTTCAAAATGACTTTCCATTCCCGTTAATTAACTGATTCGGTATCTTCTTGCGGTTATTGATGGCGATTTGATCTTTATTTTGCCGGTATATGTCGATTTCGGCACGGCAATAAATCCTGATAATGTTGATATTCGAACGCCGGTTGCTGCGTCTGACGGCTGGGCTGTCGGTTCTCTTTGAAGTGATGCTCTTCGAAAGGACAATGATTGACTGAGTTGATGGTTTCGAAGAAAACGACATCTGCAAAAGTGAAGATTGTGTAGTCAGGCGAAGATAACGATTGAACGCTTTCATTCTGAAAGATGTCGTCTTATTACTGTCTGATCGTACCAATGAAGATGGGCATTTGGTGACTAACGATTCGCTCGGTCGTAATGAGGAGTTGAAAACAACTCTAGATTCTTTCGCGGGAAGGAACAACTTTTGGGTCCCAATATTGCAATCGCCACTAACCGAAGCTGCGGCTGGCACGAATACTTCGGTTTCGATGTCTCGAGGATGATCGAACGGCTTTCATCGTCACGAGAAATATTCTGAAGGAGACGATACGGCGGGCGCCTGGTAATGCCTCAGATATTGAAGCAAATTGTCGAAGACTGAATGGTATTGATATTTCCTTTCTGACTGCGGCCTCCTGTTCGACCCGATGCAGTTCTGGGCGCGACGCCAGTACAGCAGCCTCTTCCCTGCGGTCGAACGAAGAAGGTGCGTGATTCTGCGGTAAGAACAGGTACTGCTATTGAAATGTCATTTTCGAGATTTCCGTACCATGTTCTCTATGAACAGTCAGACGTTTTTCGAATGTTGACTGGTTATCTTTCTCAGCTAACTGGTGTTGATGGTAAGGTTAACACCGATCTGCCACAATGTCGACTGGATCGAGAATGGCCTGCGATGAGAATGAATAAGCCATTTTGGTATTGCTGAACGCTGACCCTTTGACAACGATAGTTTATGGCCGCTAATAGTGAATAGAGTCAATGCAGGCCAGATCCTCTTGAATCGAATCCCAATACATGAACTTTTGATGAACTCTTCGCCAGCCAGTAACCATCTCTTTCTGATGTTGATCTGATATTAGGCAGTGAGCGTTTATCTGGTATCGGTGGACTACGCGTAATTATTCTCAATGCTCCGTGAAATCGTAAACATTCGCCAGATCCAGTTCACTGATAGCAGAATGTCTTTATGTGACGAATTGTTCAGCACTAACAATTTCGGTTGAAGGGTGCTGACATGCGGGGTAATATTTGGTGGGGCATTAATGTTTGTATCTCTGGCTGCCTGTACGCTCTGACGATATCACTTCAGATGACGTTTTCCGAGTTCGTGATCGTTGATTAAAGGGCAAATTACATCTGGCGCGAGTGATGCGCAATGATTCTGCATTTAGCCAACCGGCTTTATTGATTTGAGAACTCGGTTAACGATACAAACGATGTATCAACTCCGTTAGATATCCGAGAGCATGACCGGTGCCTGACGATGGTGTATTTTGTGGGCTGATATGAGGCCGCAATGACCTGTTTGTTATTCGGTTTTAAAGAGGGTGGAAATACTGTTGACCAGCTAAGCGCAAACAGGCAAACCGGGAATAGACCATTATAACTTATGAACGAAAAGAGGCGGGCGAGCGGCACCGAGCGCACTGACCGCGCATGTTACCGATAATCTGCGATAGTGACTGAACGTTAAATTTTCATGAGAAATCGGCCATTTTAATTACAACCGGAACTTTCAATACTCAAATTAGGAAAGAACTTTTAAAATCCGATAAAGACGGTTTGACAATCGGTTTGAAGATATATTCTCGACATTCTCGATTGTTGATAAATGACGAGAAAATCGCGCGACATGAACTGTCGTACGTTTCGATATGAGCAGTCCGCATTCTGCTGACCGAATGCGGAGAACGACCGAATTGAAACCATCGTGCCCGGGTACGTGGAACCTTCTTCGGCATGAACTTTCAACATTTCACGTATGGATGAAGAGAAACGCTCGGTCATCGCCGCCATCAATCTTTCGAGGTCGTGCGGATCAACCGACAATTATTTCGAAAGAATTGTTAGCGACTTCTTCCGGATGGCGATCGAGAACGACGAAGGATTCTGCGCAATTCCGAACCAGTTTATTGGCTGGCTATTGGTAGAAGCATGACGATGATGACGGTAATACAATATTGACCCGACCAGTTAACCGGTAACCGGGAAGCGAGCAGTATTAAGGACGATGATAACCAGTTGTAGTATCGACATGACGGGACTTTTAAAGTGGCGCATCGTATTGACGGGAACGTATTATCGGCCAGTGAAGGACTGGTAATCGGTAACTGAACTGTATCGTATTGACAACCGAACATCGGCCAGTAGGACTGACATCGTCGAGCCAATGACGGTATCGGTAATGGCGCGAACATTGACATCAATGAGCCAGTGACGACAAGTGTCAACAAGTTGCAATGACCATTTATCGTGGTAGAACTGAGCAATGATGACCGGCTGACGAGCGGAACTATTGGTAATGACCCAGCAATGATGGAACTAATATTATTGGTGTCGGTAAACAATGGCCCGGCCCGGTAAACAGGACCCAGCAGCGCCAATATCGTAACCAGAACGCGTACAACAATCGTGCAAACCAATTCCAGAACTGGCCGACCGACGTATCCGAGCAATAATGTATGAACTGGTAATGACTGACCAGCCAGCCCGATAAACAGCATTTTCGTGTTATAAGTTCCAACAGATGGTCCATGCATTACGTTTGTCACCATGATCGACCCGTCGTCGCTTACCTTTGATATGTCGCGACTACGGCATCTTCGAGGTGCGCATACTGTTACTAACCAATGTCACGGTTGTATCGTAGTAGGACACTAATCGTATCACGGCAACCAGCCAGGCCAAGGACAGCATTACCTCGACAATGACAGGACTTAATAGTAGTGGGATTGTCGTGCAATCATTCAGCGAAACATCGACTTAAGCTGGCAATATCAACCAGTAATGGGGAGCGTATCGTAGTGAGCAGAGACTGGCAGTATCGATACAGTACGGTAAGAACCAACCAGCGGCAGGACTAATGGCTAACTCGGCCAGTAGTGGTAAGAACTTAATAATCGGTAGTAAGGAACAATGCAGTATCGTACGATATTGACAGGACTGGCCTCGACAATCGACGTGGTAAGGACTACGTATCAGTAATTGCGTGAGCAGGAACTGGCGTAACCGGACTTGAAGTAACGTAGAACTGGCAATAAACATTGACTAACTGGCTGTATCGTACTGGAACTGAAATAACACCGGCGTGAAACCAACGAGAATGACGAACATCGGCATTAACCAGCAGGAATATTGAAAGTACCGGCGATAGTAAGGACTGGCAATGTCGGCGGCACCAATGAGACGAAGCCAGTATCGGCGTAGGGGAGGCAACGTGGGACTGGTATCGGCATTAATGGAACTTGTGTAACGTGTAACAACAAAATCGTAATATTTAGTAATCGGCAGTAACCAATAATTTATCGGCGGTAACCAGCCGGAATATTATCGGCGACCAGTAGTAAGGAATATTGGTACCATCGGCATCGGACTATTATTATAAACGTGGCGGACTAACCAATACAATCATTATTGAACTTATTATCTTTGGTAACAATATTATTATCGGCAGTAAACAATATCGTGAACTGACCAGTATCGGCTATTGAGAACTAATCGGCATTAATAATGGGAAGATAGTATTATCGGCTGACAATAACGGACTAGCCAATAACCATTAGAGACTTCAGTAGCTATCAGCGGCAATAGATATCGGCGGCTAATGTAAACTGAGCAATATCAGTATCGGCAATGGTAAGGACTTCAGCAATAGTAATGGAACTAGAACAACGGCAAGTAATAGAACAACGTGAACGGCATTAACAACTTTAATAGTAATTTAGCGTGGCGTCAGAAGTGTTGATTCCACCGAAACTTCACGATACTGTCCATCAAAAACTGGGGCATTGTCACGCCGGGCCGGGTTCGAAATCCCCACGTGAACACAGTGAAACTTCCTTCTATTTGAATGGCTGCTAAATGACGTAAAATATCCATCGAAATTATTGTTTACAACAAGATGGACCAATTCAGCGACAATAATGTTGGCGTAATGGCTGCCGGACACTATATCGGTGAACTGGAACAAGAGATTATATTCCCTCGGCAAACGCATCCTCGGTGCTCGGCTGACCACCATGAACCAGAAGCGATACCATCTTTCCGGTCGGCCTTCCATGGTCAAACCAACACTGAAGTGGGATGAAACGCCAAACTCTTACTCTGTGCGGTCTATGTGGAAAATCCAGAGGCGTGAGTTAATGCCATGCTAATCTTCTTTGACGGGCTGAGATCCGGCGACGAGATCTGATGCGCCGTAGTTGAGAAACGCGGCTGGTGCCCGTCGCGGCTTGCTAAATGAGCAGCTCGAACGACGGACTCCGGTGAACCTCTTTAACTTCTTTTCTGAAAACCAGGCTTTTCGGCATTGACTATTCTTATCTTCGTTCTTCTTCTTCCTCGGTTGAATGTTACATTGGCTCTGTTTATGAAATTTACGTTCCACGGAAAATGGAGACGAATTAACGGCTATTTATTAAGTGATTTGATGAGCTATTTCTTGAGCTTTCTTGAGGACTTTGTTAAATTACGTGAAGTTATTAATAAGGGAACCCTATATCCCAAACGACGAAAGTCATTTGAAGTACGACAGACAACTGAAAGATAACTGTCGTTGAATTTGTTGGACTGAAAGAAAGTGTTGAAAAGAATGAAGCTTCTTTAGAAATATTGAAAGCACTTTAAAAGCAATCAAGCACAAAGGGGTGATGATATGACAAACATTTCCATGGATATGGCCTATCTGGATTTCTGAAACGGTTGATCTTGTGCTCGGCCGCTGTACCTTGAGGCACCGACACGACGGCTGTGCATGTCAAAACGCGGTCGTCTGTTCTCGGCGAACGCGAATGTTAAAGCGAGGAAAACCGGTCGGTCGATAGATACGAAGTCTCTTCAATATTGACACCTCCTGGTGACTGCTGTTTACTCCGGTACAATGACGGCTGTCATTCGGCGATGTCTCAATGACGGCATCAGCGAGGAAGTCAACCCTTTACTTTGCTTTTGAGCTTTTATACATAAGGGCTACGAGATCTCGGCATTGCTCGTCTGCATGGACTTCCTTTGCCAAAGAGAAGATGCCAATTTGAAGAACAAGTTGTCAGTCTATTTCTGTGGCGACGACGACAAATGGCTCTTTCATTTGAAAGCGTAACACGAGCATGATTGAAGTGACAAATCTGATGGAAAGACTACACTAGCGAAATTGAAGTTCGAGACTCCAGGCCTGCCAGACATAAACTTTTGTCGGTAAAACTTTCGCGAAATTTGAAGACCAGGCAAATAGAAACGAATCAAAAGCACTGTTCAGAGATGAAGTATGAGCTGGACACCGACAAGCTCCGGCATTTTGTTGCCTCTGTAATTTAGTCATTTTAAACTTGTAACTGGTAACCGAGGCACGGGAACCAAGCGTATTGATGATTGTGCTATTGATGAACGTGTGACAAGTGTTGGATTCAGGAATAAGTTTAAGAGGTATAATTTCGGTTTTGTCATCAGGCATTCGGACTGTCTTTCTGTGTTACAGATGCATTGCGCTGTCTGATGATCAGATTGATTTAACGTGAAGGTATTCGGCTTTATGTGTTTTGACCGGTTTTGGTTTTAACATCGAGATTCAATTCTACTACGCTGCGGCATCTTGAAGTCGCGAACAATAATCAATAAACGTGCGTGGAAGACCCGACTAAACGCTGACAAGTTCAAGGATCTATTTGAATCGAGACGGCAAAGTATTACCGAAAGTTGACATTGATGAAGGTCGTGTTAAAACATTACGCAATTGAACAAGGGATAATATCTTCATTTTACTGGTCGATACGGTAACTGTTGGTATTGATGGCGAACGATGAAGGAACGGCATGAGTGCGAAGGCATGCGGTGGATCGCAGTTGATCGAGCTTGATTTGCCGTTCGGGAGAAACATGTTTGGTTAATGACGACATTAGACGGTGAACTGCTCCTGAAGCTCCGGAAATGATATGGAGGAAGTGCGCGAAAGATTGCAGAAGTGCTTCTGAAGTTCAGGTCGAAGGCTGCTACGCTTTAACGTGCGTCGGCCCGGCGATACATGAACTGACTTTCGAACGTGAGTTGGAACGGTGCGCGAGCTCTTTCGAAATGAGACGAACTGTAACGGCTTTGCTACATGAAGAATGATGTCTTAGAAATGGATAACGCCTGATGATAACCCGCATGAGGCTTAACTTCATTGTTGATACTACGAAGATGCGGCAAGCATTTTGTAGATCGCGCGGCAAAGGCGATGACCTTACAGAAGTCTAATCTACCGAATGAGGCATATCCAACCACTATCTGGCACATAAACAGAACGGCGCGAACAGGCGGTCAACATGGCATCGAATGACTGCGTGGTATTATTATGACGACGATAAAATACTCTGCAACGCCGAATGTTGAATGTTATTCGGCTTTCCCCAGGCTTATGGTTTGATGAGGGATCTCGTACTTTACGCAATAATAGGCAAAATGCGGGCCTAACTTCATTGCGCACCACGTCGGCAGATATCTTCAAAGGCATCGACAATGACTTTGAATTAAAAGAGTCTCCCACGTTATACGGCAATATTTTGCGTGTAACTCAGAGTTCCCTAATAACTAATACATTGGCTGAACATCGACACGGTCTGACTTGAATAATGACGGTACTGTAAAGAGCTATGAATTGAATTCCGCGATGTTAAGGCACTATGAAAAGTCGGTTTCAAAGTTTTAAGCTTTTGGTTGGCACGGGCAAAAACTGATTGGGCCTGATCGGCGACTGTTCGGTAAGGAGTGAAGCGAATAAATGATGAAACGTCATGTGGAAGTCAACGGAAGGATTTTATGGTCTTCTTGTCGGGGCCAATGCTGTTTGTTTGAAGGCTGGAGTTATTGACTAATGACTTAAATGTTCGAATGCGACTGATATTACCGATGCGACTATGATTCTGCGCAACTGCGTAACTTGTCAGCAATACGACGATCACAATCGGCTGAAACTTTGTTGCGGCAGTCGGCGAAAATGCAACGTTATAGCGTAAGGCTTCGGCTCTTTAAAGATGTGACGGATGTTAACGATGAACGCGAAAGATGAAATAACGGAAATATTACGAATGTTGAACTGCCTTGTGTTTCGTGACGATGATGTATCGAAATAACTTCAGATCTTTGACGAATGGCTTAACCAGGAACAACTGCATCGTACGTGTTAGTGTAATGGAACGTCTTGAAATTCGTGACTTCGATTCTATAGCGAAGTCTTTCGATCTTCAATTGGCGCTGCTGGTTTTCATTCGTTCATTGACGGCGGCATTGAACACTTAATGTCGGTGATCAGTCTGAAAGCTTCGTCTTCTTCCGGTACTGCCGACATATGCCGAGAACCGCCATTAACGACAACAACCGATGAACCACGTAACGAAGACTACAGCTCATGGCGGAGTATTGTTGGTTTTGACGATATCTCGTAATATCAGGCTTGAATGGGCTCGCGCTGAAAGAATCGAAGCGAACAGTTAAGGAGATAATGCGGAGCTACTGACCGAAGCTGTGTTATCGCTTTTGACTTGCCGTAATTTTAAAACTGGTAATGAACACAATCGAAGTCGAAGATGAGGAAGATATTGGAAAATTACCTTCATCCTTCAGGAAGATGACTGAAAGCGGTCATACCTTGAAGTTCGACATTACCCTGACATTAATATCAGAATTTATTGAGACGACGCGAAGAGCAACGTTCGACACTGACGCAGACATAACTTAACTTCGAGGGGCAAAGGCAGCTAACTTCTGGAGGTGCTATGTCGGCACGGCGTTCGGCTTTAACGAAGAGCTTAACGGCTGATTCAGAACTTAAACTTAATCGGTACGGTTTCGGAGATGACACTGCATGTATGTTGTTTGAAATCGTGTCGTACCGCTTCTGACGGCACAAATTCGAAAATGATACCTTGAACTGAAGAACATAGATATTGTTTTAACCTTTCAATCGACTTACGTAACGAAGTCGTGTCCCGAGATGGTTGTCACCAGCACTCAATTTCTGCGCATTAACTTTGGTACGTGCGATGCGTGATGTTGTTCAAATAAATCAGTTCGGGCGGTCTCCATTGACGCAGAGTGTGGAGACTCAAACTCATTCAATGCGTAATTCTGATAGATTGATGATGAACTTTGATTATTCGTTTTAACTTACCTTGTCCCCGTTTCAAAGATTTGGTCGGGATGAACCATTGAAATTCTTTAATGATGATGGAAACCTTGATTGCGGAAATTGGCGTTTTCGCTCGCTACTACGATGACCAGTAACAATGATCTAACAATTTTAAGCGTGACGAATAACGATGACGATTCGGCGACTTCACGTGATTCCCAAACTGCGACTTTGTTTAACAGAGCGGATAATTCGATAAGTGGACTTTCGTTACGAATAACTCTGCCGACTGAATCGAAAATGGAAGGATAACTCTTGATGGACAAGCAATCCTTCGGCACTTTTAACCAATTGACATAGAAAGGCTAAAGACAATGAACCATATCTTACAGAACGGTATTTGGCTGGTTTAAATCAGGCCGTTAAATATGACGACTGAAAGGATCAAGCTTTTGTCCCGAAAGCAGAAGACGATTGAGAAATTTCAACTTGAATGATGGGGCGTTCGCTGACAAACAAATTACATGGCGCACTACTTCGATATTGCTGGAACGCTGTGCTGAAAACGACGTAAACTTTCGCTTCGCTTCATCGCACTGGAAGTGTCGGTCGAACTCTTCGTGAACATTTTTAATCAGTAAACTGAAATGTCTGATCGTTATATGTTGAAGTCTACCAGTACCTTTCGAGGCTTGGCCAATGCTTAACAACTATTGCAGGGCAATGTCTGGGCGAAGTATCCAGTAAGAACACTGCATGTGAAGATGAATACAGGCTTCTCAGTAAAGGGTATGCTGAGGATACACGTGAAGGCAACCCGGGAAGACTGTTGTTATCGTAACCGGTTGGACTTTATTAACGCCACATTAGCTCGAGGAGGTTTCTTTAAATGAGGAGGGTTCTTCGAGACGAACCGTTTGCTCGCGTTTCGTCGGGAAGACTCAGCCATAACGGTGACATTGAAGTTATTTCGCCGAAGTTGGGGGCGCTTCAGGCGTCGCCAATGCCCACTAGCATTTCTTTGACGACGCTGATGAGTCGCACTCGGTGACAGTGCGGTGACCGTGAATTTGACGTTTGAGTCCAAGGACCCGTGCACGAGATTTTATGCGTGTTTGCTTGCGCAATCGAAATGGCGGAACGATCTTTAACGTATTAATTGTTTGAAATCTGTAACTCTGTATCCAAGCAGTGTGTCGTGAAGGACGAGGGACTGTTGTCGGGAAGTAGGTGAAGGTCAGAAGACGTCTTTAGTGTTCTTCGAGCAGCCAGGCGTAACTGGAACACTCTGACTTGAAACGCCGGATGCTGATAAATAGCAAGCCAGCGCAGTGCTGATAGTGATAATGGTTCGGTTATGATCGCTGGTTTGCTAATGGCGGTTACTCTGCGAAGCTGAAAATGTTTCGGCGTCGGTCCTGAAAGAAAGGACAGGTGCACAGGAAAATCATGATGAAATGGTTGATAGTTCGAGCTTTCGGGGCCGAACGGTTGACGGTGATGATATCTTCCCTTTGACTTTGATGATTTATTGATATGATCACATCATTTCTCTGACGCTTCCATGGAAAGATGTGGGCGGTATTCACGATGACGTGGGAAAACCGAATATATGAACAAACAACAATACCAGGCTTGAACTTCTCGGCTGCGGTGTCATTTCTGGATCGATAACCGTCGAACGGGTAACGGTTGCGGCTGCGGTCGGCAACATGTTGCCACATCAAAGTGATACGCGCTTTCCACTAGAGGCCCCATTGACAAACGACTGTTGTTAATGAAGGATCCCGCAACTGACGACTGGCATTGGTCAACGCAATTGACGTCACGGGTCTTTAATGCGGAGAATGAACAGAAAGATGGTGAAAGGGCGAATACGGCTGGATAATTCGTAATATTCAGAAATCATTTGTTGCCAAACTTTAAAATGCTGTTCAGGCGATGTCAAACGTGGTCGCAACAGGTGCTATCGTGGTACGAAGTAAAGAAGGCGAATGGCTGGTATATTGGCTAAAGGTATAAATATGAAAAATTTCAACGCCTGTTGAGAAATCGAACTGCGATGCCAGAACCGGTGGTTTCTTCAGCGTCGTTTTACTTCTGACGGATGATCTTACGGGAATACTTATTGAAAACTGAAGCTCGAACCCCGAACACCGGGCTGTGGATAGTCTCGCAGTAGCGGAACCGTCATATGCCGAAATACCGGGAACACGGGTGGCATCGTGATTCTAAAGCGTAAATGTTGCCGGGCCCCGGACGTCATATTGTGCATTCGACTGAATGAACGGGACTACTGGTTAATAATGCGACAATGCTGGTTCTGAAACTGTTGCGACTACGGCGTGTTCAGATGCGAAGAATATCCTTCAAATCTGATGGGGAACGCAGGGCACCCCGACCCAGCAGCTCGTCGGCGTGGTTATTTGAAGGATGAATCTGAATGAAACGATGTACCAATCTAACATGGCAACACCGAATATTCGGAAAGGCACAGATCAATGGACACAACTCTTTCGTTAATGCATTGCGGTCGACGAAGAAATCGGATCTGTTTGTCGAAATCGAGGAGCTTGCACGAAGGTGAACATTCGTAAGGTTGAAATAAAGAACTACCTCGCACAGAAGAAATATTCGTGGAAGTTTAAATCTCTGCAGCATCATATGGAAGGCGTTTGAAAGATGCATGAAGTTCTTTAATGGGCTGTTGAATAACGACCATGTGCGATGATGCTGTACATTATTCTGCGGTGACCTGGCCAATCGACGGCTGAACCACACGATCGAACCGGCAACATTGAAACCGCGTCTCCAAACCACTTTTGCGATTCGATGCTGATAACCGGGTAATTCCGCTTATTGTCTATCGCGTCGGAAGCATATTCATTCGCTTACCGAATGTTTTTCGGAAGACGTTGATTTGCGAAGATACGCAACATTACGCTCGAGGAAAAATGGCTTGAAACCTGCGGCTTGCTGTCGTTGAATATTGTTCTTGTGATGAGAACACCCATTATATGACCTCGAGCAAGCAGATGGTCTTGTCGAACAGTTGACTTTACTTCAGGCACGACGTATCTCTGGAACCAGTGCGCATATGATGGTAATCAAACGATACCAGTGTTTTGTCTGACGGCACTGAGGAACATTCTGTGAACAATTCGAGGGAGATGGAGAATGACTACAATGAACGGGAGCGTTGCTTGACTCATTTTAGTGCGACGATATTTGTCGGTGATCCCCGCGGCTCGATATTGCCGAATATAACAGGCTAGAAGCGCTTTCTTCACTCATTATTGATGACGACCAGTGGACCCATATAGTATCTGTTTGTTTGGGCTTTGATGATAAGGGATAAAATGTTGATATGTGCTTCACGTGTTAAGAGATAAAATTGAGCTGTTTTTAACCGACAAGCTGATCAAGGCTTCATTTTGACGCCGCCGATGAAGATCGGATTCTTCGGCTCGGCTTCAGCTCCGGGCGACGAATCGACAAGCGCAACGGTATACCGGTATTCAGTGAAGGGGCTTTTGAACAAAATTTCGCGCAAATGGTTGATCGTTATTATTTATATTGATTGTTGATAGTCTGTGTTAAGTTTGATAATTTATAATGATTTAGAATATTTGGATGCATGTCGGCGGTTTCGTTTCATATTTTCAGATACGTGCGTTTATGCGGTGGTGAATATTGATTTGGCATTTATTTCGGCTAATGGTCAGGACAATATTGATAAAACGACCCGACTGGCCAAACGCTGCTGCGATAACGCATCGTACGCATTAGCCAGTCCTTCTATTCTTTCGATTATTGGAGCCGGGCAAAACGAGATGATCAGGCGTAGACCTTTTGACCAGAAGGATCATGTCTGATAACCACTCATTCTATAAATCATTATGTAATATGATCCATTCGCGGAAGGTCGGGAATATTACCCATATGAAGTTATTGTTGCTGTTGACTTGTTTATCTGATCTCTGTTAAATGTCAGGATGAAACGAGATTCACGGCTATTTTCGCGTCCAAGTCTGAAATTTAATGAAGTGGCGATGTACTGTTGATGGTACGCGTGGAGTAAACCGGGCGGACTGCTTCGGTCGTTATTGCTTTCTGTTGCATCGTGTCATACCGTCCCCGCAACTCCCTTGCGTGGATAATCGGCTGATGTAAATATGAACTGAGGGCATAACGCTTGCCAGAACTAAACTTCCCTTCGACTAACCAAATCAACGATTCTTAAGCAAAATATCAATACTGTCATTTTACAATATTACGAACTTTGTCCAACGCGTCGTGGATGCGCCGCTTCAAACTGGCGCTGTCTTAATGGCGTAACCGTTGCTACCAGATATACCATGCCTGTTTCGAGGTCCATCCATCAGTACGACACTGGTATCGATCGTGAAGAAAACACTTCAAACTTTCGGCGGAATCAAGATATACGGCCTCATGGATCTTGTCACTTTTGATAAACAAATATTTGTTTAAATTTAGTTGCATTTTCGTCCTTCAATGACAATGTGATGACGAATTCGAAGGCCTTCATCAACTGGACACTTCCTTCCGTCTTTGCTGCATCCCCGGAAACTGCTGTCGTCAGCTTCTTCCATTGTTCTCGACATACCGATTTGTACCTCGATCTCTTTGGTGCATGGTCGGCCCGGTTCACCGTGGTACAACCCTTCGGTAATCTGAAGACTTCGATGTTTGAGGTCCATTACTTTCAGAAAGTTGATCAGTTCGACTTTAGTTAGTGTTCCTATTGGTCCCCATTCATGATACCAGCGAGCTGCGTAATGAAAGAATTGAAATCTCCAGAAGCTTGACGATATTCAGCTGTTTCTAAAGTCACCGTTTCCCTACTGCCCGCTTCCATTAATCACCAACCAATACATAATAATATGAAGCACAAATATACTTTCCGGGCGCGAATTCTCCCAGGCATATGATGACTGTAACGACACAACGGTTCTAAACAAATCTGGCGATTTTCGGTTTTTAAGTAGGGATGTTCAGGGCCCCGTTGTCGGCTTATCCGAATATTGCCGATGTCGTGCAAATGCTACTGACGTACGCCGTCCCGGTATCATTAGTAACCGCAACTGGTGATGTTAATATTTACCCTCTGCTGATCAACATGACTGGCGCAATGAATGATCACGTGCTGGTATATTCGAACCAACTTGCGGTGCTGTGATATTGAATGAGGGCAGGATGATTCCCCGCGCTGCCAGCAGGCTCTGAGACAACCAACGGCTTCAGCGGTACTGGCGGCTCTGAAGTGCTGCTGTATCGGATACGGGAGATATGACAACCAATGAATTTGTGGTGCCCTGGCAACGACTTCCCAGAAGAGGATATGTCGGGTACCGAAGAGCTGACAACCATGGTTTTGTATTTGCCCTGGCGGCTCTGAAGGGATTCCCGCTGTAATGAAATGGGAATTGGCCATTGTGCATGTGGTGTTACATACTGGCCGACTCGAAGGATGTAATGTAACGATGCCGAGGTTAAGCTGACGACCCGTAGTTTGTGAACCTAACGGCTTTCAGAGAGCAGCATGGCGGAATGAGTGCCAACGACATGGTGCGGTGGCAGCCGGCGATGCCAGTATGTAACGAATGAGAGTGCCAAACTGACAACCGGATTTTATTGGTGCCCTGGCGTTATATGTCGGTGCTGTTAAACTGACGATACGTGATAGCACAACGGCGACGCTGCCAACGAGTACCGAGTTAAGCGAAACGACCATCGGGTTGGCGGTCGCCTGTATTCGGAGAGTTAACATCATGACGAGTACGAAATTTGCTGACGACCATGGACTGTTGGTCGCTGTGACGACTTCGAAGTTATGGCGATACGGAATTCGTGACATGGCGGCTCGAAGTTATGTATGGCAGGTTAGCCGACTGTGCACGATCGTTTGGTGCCAATGACGACCGGGGGTTATAGCGCGAATTCTTCAACTTATTCCAATAGTTTGTGGTGCTATTGGTGACTCTGTATGGCGAATAGAGTGCTGACGACCAGCCTTTATTGGTGCTTATGACGACTTCCGGGGGTGGCCTTATCGGTGAGGAGTTAGCCGACGACAGATTTATTGGTGCCCTGTGGCGGCTCGAAGTGCTGTATGTCGGATGCCGAGGATATGTTAACCAATTTGTGGTGCCAGCAGCTTTCCACCATACCGAGATGCTGGTAACACCAGCAGATTTGTGGTGGCACTATTATTTCCCCGAAGTTATGTAATAAGACGAAATTTAACGGCAGCCAGATGCAGCGTGCCTCCGGCAAACTACGAAAGTTATGTATCGAATACTGAAGACTAAACAACAGTTCAGCCAGCACATGGCATTCCCCGAAGTATGCTGCTGTCGAAATACGAGGAATTCGCCGGCTATTACATCGTTGCGGCACCGAAGGCATATGTAATGAGTACGAGGAGATGCTTATTGAACCATGAACTGGCGGTACCCTGTGGCGGCTCGAAAGTTTCAACAACGGAACCGGCTGTTTCGCCAGACTGGCCGGTGCCTGGCTCGCTGTATCGGATACCGGAGATTCGCCAGACTGCTCGAGAGACATGGCGAATTACCGGAGACCAGCAGACTGTGACGCACTAATGGCGAGCTGCAGGGTTGTCGGATACGGGAAGTTCGCCGACAAACTTCATAGACTGGCCGGTGCCCTGTGGCGATACTGAAGTTATGTATCGAGATGAAGGTTGGCTGGCTACCATGGGCGGTGCGCCACCGGCGGCTTCGAAGTTCTATATCGAGATACTGAAGTGAAACCATTAGACTGGTACTCCCTGGCGGCTTCCAGGGATACGCTGTATAACAATACGGGAAGTCGCCATTTCATAGTTGACCGGTATTACGCTAACCAACTCCTGAAGTTATATATAACGGAAATGAAGGAAGTGCGCTAACGGCTATGAACTGGTGCCCTATTAACGGCTCTGAAAGTTATGTATATCGAGACACGAAGAACAACTGGGCCATGAATTCCCCAACAGTGCTTAACGGCTCCAGAAGTTATGCTGTAACGATACTGAAATTAAACAGATGCTGACCGGTACCTAATGGCAACTCACGAAGTTATGACGCCAGCGAATGAAGGAGATTATTTATTATATGATTGCCTAATGACGGCTTTCAGAAGGTATGTATGGCACGGAAATGCTGGGGAGTTATGAATTTAATGATTGCCACAACCGACGGCTACGGGAACACTCGCTATCGATTGCAGGGAGTTAAACTGACGGCTTCACAGTGGTGCCTGTATTCGAGGATGTATGGCGTGAAAATTATCGACCATCAGACGGTGCCTGTGGCGGCTTCGGAAGTTCGTAAATCGAGATGCCGGAGTTCGCCGACGACTGCGGATTTGTGGTGCTTGACGGCGCTTCGAACGAAGATAACGCCGTGTCGGTTGATGGGACGCTATCAACCCATCTTTAATCAGTCGGATCGCTGATAACCGATCGGTCGAAGTTGGTCGATGATGGAACGAACGCCTTTGCTGTTTTCTTCGCCTTTTTGATGCATGTTACCGTTGCGTCGGCAGGCATGGTACGGTTATCCGCTGACACACGCTGGTGACGATATGTAGTTATCGGCTGGCATGATTGATTGATTGATTTCGGACGCTGCGCGCTGATTTCCGGTTATCGACGTTCTGTTAGTGTCGGTCTGGACCGAACGATCGAGTGGATCGGCGACGTGACAAATCGTCTGCTCGATGAACCGATGACGTCAATCGGCATCGACCGGCCTGACCAATGATCGCAGTCTTACCTAACGACAGGCATGGTCTTAACGCTTTTGACAACGGCGGATTATTCTACGGTTTTGGTCATAACGCGGTGCGGCGGCTAATGAACTGAATATCCGTTGGTACATGGAACTGGTACATCCGCTGAACTCATCATCGGCTGAACGCCGTTTCAGTTGATCGGCTGACGGTAGTACGCTGTGAAACATGGTACGGTTATCGTGGTACATGTTTACGATTAAACTGAACGCATCGGTATTTGATTATATTAATGAACACAAAGATTCTGATTATCCGCTGACCACATATTTCGATTATATCGGCTGAACGTATTTGATTGATATCGGCTTCGAACATCGAGCGCGACTATATGACGCATGAACGTTACTGGCGGCGACATAGTGCTATCGGCTGAACACGCTATGGTAGATTCGCAGCAGGCTGGTATGTTGCGGTCCAGCGGCTGACGCATATTACGGTATAACGGCTGAACTATACTGGCTGAACCTGGCGGCTAAACATGTTGGTCCATATCGGCTTCAACGCATGTTTGCATTTATATCGGCTGAACGCATGTTACGATTATATCGGCTGAACATGTTGAACGTGTTGCCATTATATCGGTCGAACATTATCGGCTGAAGACATCGGTGACAATAACTGAACATCGGTATACCGGATAACCAACGGCTGATTTATTTAGAGCTGGTACGTAATTACGGTTAACAACTGAACACAATATTGATTATATCAATGAACTGATTATATCGGCTGACATGTTACGGTGCAACGGCTGAACACATGTTACGGTTATCGGCTGATTTGGTTAACGGCTGAACGTAACAACAGCTGAACATGTTCGGTGCGGCTGATATGAAACGGTATCCGGTAACGCATGTTGTTGCATCCGCTGAACTCATACTACAATCTATCGGCTGAACGCCATTGGATGATCGGCTGAGCAATAGTACTGTTAACACCTGCTGAAAACATGTTATGATATCGGCGAAGGCATGTTTGTGCTATCAACTGGTTTTCGAACGTCGGCTGGTTTAATTTTCAGTTATCGTGAACAATCAACTACGGTTATCGGCTGAACGCATCAATTTTGACTGGTACATGAACACAGTTACGCTTGACTGGCATGAAACGAATACGCACATGTTTGGTTACGTCCGCTGTTTCGCTACTAATTATCGGTGAACTGCCGTTTCGGTTATCGACTGAACAATTTCTGCTGGTATGATACGGTTATGTCAGCTGAACATGTTGACCATAACTGGCTGACGCATGGTACATTACATGTTACGGTCGCAACGGCTGTACGCATGTTGCCATTTATATCGGCTGAAGACATGTTTATCGGCTGAACACACGTAATTTTGATTATAACGCTGAATTTATGTTAAATATGACCGGCGTCTCGCGGTAGCGAGTTATATCGGCTTTGTACGCATGTTTATTCGCGGCTGAACGTGGTATGTCAGCTGATACATGGGCGCGTTATATCAGCTGTTGTTTACGATTTGTCGGCTGAACATGTTGAAGTTAGCAGCGGCTGAACGCAATGGTGCGGTGCTGTCGGCTGAACGGATGTTTTGGTCTTCGGCTGGTGTATGAGGTTAATCATTGTTACGCATGACCGGACATATCGGCTGAACGCGTAATTTTATCGGCTGAATTTTAGTGCAGTTACGTGGTCGCCTGTTTGATTATGTCGGCTGACACGTGGTACGGATAGCATCGTGGGCATGTTGATATATCGGCGATGTATGATATTTATTTTCCACTCCATCCACTCCCTTCCATTGAATCCTTCTTCCATTCCATCCTTCAGCCTCCATGTTTCCATTCCATTCCTCCTTTTCCCTATATTCCTTCCTTCCTTCCTTCTTTCTTATTTCTTTCTTTCTTTCCTTCCATTCCGTCCTATTCTTCCTGGTCATTCCATTCATTCCTTCCTTCCTGTTCCTTCCTTCCGTCTTTCACTTCCATTCTTCCTTCCATTTCTTCTATTTCTTCCTTCCTTCCATTTCCTTCCATTCCATTTCTTCCATTCTTCCTTCCATTCCTTCCATCCCGTCTTTCCTTCCATTCCTTTCCATTCCATTCCTTTCCATTCCTGTCCATCTTCCTGTCCATTCTTTCATTCCTTTCTCTTCATTCTTCCTCCTTTCTGTTTGTCCATTTTCCTCCTTCTTCCATCCACTATTCCTTCCTGTTCTTTCTTCCTTCCATTTCCTTCCGTCTTTCTGTTTCATCCTTCCTTCTTTCTGTGTCCATTCCTGTGTGTCCATTGTCCATTCCTTTCCTTCCATTCCTTCCATTCCTCCTTCCTTCTCCATGTCTTCCTCCTTTCTCCGTCTTTCCTTTCCTGTGTTTAATGTAACAAAAATTTGTGTTGTGTGGCCTTGTGTGTTGGTGGCCACACACACGGTGGCA